>NW_019272064.1:407002-508138 GCF_002738345.1 Cucurbita maxima
CACCGCCACCCTCCATTCCACCCCCACAGAAGAGGAGGGTCCTTAAACAACGGAGAATCTTGGAAAACAAGTATGATGCGCCAATCTCCTATTTATAAACCAAATATATCGAGAAGTGATACACTCAATGGACATACATCTGTATCCCTAACCACTAAAAATGGAAGCGAAGTGAGAAAATGAAAGTAACTTCTTTAACCCGTTGAACCAATGTAGACAAGGAATACAAAAATAATTACCCCACAGCTATCATCACTAACGATACCAAAAAGTACTCGTCAAATCTTCATCTAATCCTCATCCTCAGAATCTGTAAAGAAAATACAAGAAAAACATTTCAATATCAATTCAAATCATGAAATTTACCCATTTCAATATCGTGTTCAGTCGATATATCTTTGTTGGTGTAAAACTACTTTTAGAATTAATCATAATATTTGCTTCAATGTTAAATGACATATATATGTACTTCTTTTCGCCATAAAGTTTTAGAGCCTTTTTGAAGGTGTCTCCATTAAACTGCTTTTTAGGCTACTAACAATCATGCTGAAACTCTCTCCATGAATGAAACATGAAATATGATGAATAAGACATTAGGTACTAATAACTTGTTGGAAATTATCCTACATTAATCTAAGACTCTCAGACAGGACTTGTTATAGGGTTACCCTTTTTCCTATTTGATCAATGAGAAAATGGAAGTGCATCAGTAAAGTTATGTACCAGATCTTATATCCTCTCCAACTTTCCCCCTATTTTTCAGCTGTCTACTGATCATAGAGCATATGAGTAACCACCAGTATATGTGGAACACAAGCAACATCAACAACATTGTGTTGAAAACATAGTATATCGATCTGGAATTCACATCTGATAGCTTCAAGTACTCACAGAGATCATAACTGAGAAGTTTCAATCACAAAATCAGATAGGCAAAACAGTGAGTATTGAGCCTAATATTCAAAGACAAAATCAAACACCAGAAGCACACACCTTGTTGCTTTTATAACCCAGAATGGAAAGAATATAAGCCGCAATATGAGCCATGAAATGGCAAAACATCCAAAGAAGACGCTTGCTCCAAGTTCATTCTCAGAATATTTAAAAACCTTGGCAGCTTCCATGAAGACATCACTTGCATCATGGAGCGCAAGAATAACCGATCCAATCTGGAAAAATCTGCAAAATTGAGCATAAAAATCATGATTTAACATGTTATCTATTATCATAATCAATCCACCTTTCCATAATAAGAAATGCAGAGAGAAACAATGACAGTTGAGCAATCTTTGTACACACACCAAAAAAAAAAAGAAAAAATAATAAATAAAAAAAAAAGCAAAAGAAAAATGAAAGTAGAGGCGTTAAAACAAAACTTTGACCCCTGAATACACAAACATAAAGTTATGCAAATACGTGTAACTTTCACACATTGTTACAGTGACACCAACATAATTAAAGAAAAAGGAGGGTCACATCCTAAAGTGTGGGGTTCCAGTCTAGGTTACAGAAAACAAACATAATCAAGGACCCAAAAAAAAAAAAACTCACGGAACCCCAAATTGAGACCATAAGGTGTGTACATTATCCAAAAATAATAACATCTCAAGACTTTTGTTTGTCATGAGGAAGTCTTAGTATTTCATTCAATCCAAGTAGAATTTTAAGAAAATAATAATAAAAAGAAAAACTAACTCTAATATGGAAACTCTAAATACCATTGTCGTAGTTGATATCTATATCCTTGTTGTTAATGGGTTATATCATTAACTACCATCAGGTCCAACAGTAAAAGTCCAGAAAAAAGGAACGGGCATCCATTCATCAAAATTTGAGTGAAAATGTGAAAGCCCTTGTTTGGTCTAGTTTTAAAGAAAAACGAAAGAACCCCATAAAGATCCAAACAAAAATTTTCAAGAAAATAAGAGATTTAAAGTCACTCCTTGTTCTCATATCATGCTCTAATTTTTATATTTAATGTTACACGACAAGAATGTTGTTCTGCAAACTATGTCAAAAAGCACATTTCAATCTTTCAATAACAGTATATGAACTCAACACATAATTAGGATGAGAAGGACAACCATAGTAATGCAGGATATTCGTAAGATAAACTTCAATTCAGAAGGTTTCCATCACCTCATTAATAGGTACTAGAATGATAAATGTCGAAGTAAAAGTAATAAATGAAGTACTGCGCAGAACCAAAAATATACATAAACTTAATTGACTCCACAGAAAATTAAAGACGGTGCTTCTACAAGTATTCAAAACAACAGATCAATATTATGTCATATGAAGATAAAGTTGAGAGAGATGATGAGAGAGAATAAACCACAAATAATACAATAATTCTTATATATAGCCTTCGACACACAGCTTTGAATCCTTGATCAATTCTATATCAAAAGTTACAGGGTCTTAAGACAGGTGGTCAACTCTCCCAAGTGGAAAAAAAAAAATGAAGCCCAGCAACAACATAAATAGGCACATAAAATCATAAATGGGAAACAGACACTGGCATGATTTTCCCAATCTGTGAAATGGCCACCAACATATTCCTAGTTATTAGTAAATACTACTATGTTGAACTCCTATATAACAACTTTAAGAATACCTCGTAATATATGAGTATCCGATCAAAATAACAGTAATTACATGATGAGACATCATGACAGAGAAATCCTTTCTCCGAGTCTCCCATATAAGAAGTGCGGCGATGCTATATAAGTAGAACCCACATTGGCACATATACAATAATTTTAGAGGAAGTCTGCAAAAAGAGATGAAAGGGATCAATTCATATACAGCTAAAAAGCTTTATTTCATTTGAATGTATTATACCTAAAAAGTAAAAATTTCAACTTCTTACCACTAAAGTTGCCATAGTAAGGAAGAAAAAGAGTGGAGGAAAAAGCCCAAATGCAGAAATGAGAGAAGGAAAGGAAATCTAAAAAAATTATTCAGGAGAAGTAATCTAGATAGCAGAAGACACCGACCCACTTAAATTAACATCAAAGCATGTAAACCACTCACTGCAACTCCGCATTTGGCCAGCCTTTGAAGTATTGATTTGAATCTCTAAACCATGGTTGGTTGTATGCAATTTTTAGAACGCATATTTCAACAGTTCCATAGTATGCTAGTTTCCACATTGATTCCGAACATTTTACAATCTTTGACTGGGTAGCCTCATCAAGTTTCAGTGGAGCAGCTCCTTTGTTCAACAGCCAAATGGCAAACCTCTGAATACGGAACACGTAGAACAACATTTTTACTTCCCCTTTCTTAATAAGTTACAGAGAAATCTTGTTGACAATGCAAAAGAACCAAATAGAAAAAGGGTGATAAGGAATACAAAAAAGTTCCTCCAATTGGCGTGACTAAGAAAAAAACTGTAGTTCCAAAATGCTTTACCAAGGATCTCCAGAGAGAAGCTCTATGGTGTGCAACAGTTTTTTCAATCATATTTTTACTTTTAACTAAGTTTTTCCACATTTCATTGAACAAAAATGTTAATCAGATAACAATATTAATTTTAAAAGTGAACCAAATATTTTGCATTTTTCCAAACATAACTCAATGAAAACTAGAATTGCTTCTTTAGCTCTATTACAGTTATAATCCATTTGTTCTTCTTATCATTTGAGTGCATCCGGACAGTAGGGTGCAAAGCACGAAGCTTCACTCTGATAAAGCCAATTGACAATTAAAGATGCTGTCATCTCATTCATCAATTTGGAGATAATAGAGTGTGGGCTTTCCGTTCTTTCAGTAGAAAAGGGACACTCCAAGGACATAATGCTGTCATTGGCTAATCACAATCATCAACTTGGGGACAGTAGAGTATGGGCTCTGCATTTTTTTGGTAACTTTAGCGGTTGGCCTAATTTAACCTCTTCCTCATAAATTCATTCATCCTTTTCAACCTCTACCATATTTCTTTTATCATAATTGTAATCGTTGTAAGGAGGCTACCAAGGGTTGGAATAATTTATCTGGTGTGCCCTTTTCAACCAACACTTGGTCTAGATTGTAGTTCTAATGAGATGAGTCATGGCAGGAAATCCTATTCAACTCCACTAGCTTAAAAGTATTTGGATGATGTTTTGAGCCCAAGTGTCATAGGTGGGAGGAGGTTTGTTGTCTAACCTCTTCAATGTTTCCCTCTACCTACTTTTCCAACACCTCTATTTCTGCTCTTCCATTCCTCTAAATAAAAGCCAGTCAAGAATCTTTTTCTCTTGCATCCATTTTTGCTGTTGGAATTGGATGTCGTCTGAAATTTAGCTAGCAAGACAAAGGTGGTATTTCTAAAATTTCATCACAATGACCAACTGAACTCCTTGCTTCGTAAATATGTTAAAACATTCACATGTCTTCATTGAAAATTCTTTTTTCCAAGGCGTCTTCATTGAAATTTATTGAGACAACAAATCATGATACTTATCAACTGAATATTTGTCTGGTCAAGTCACCCAAGCACTGCCACCAGATGCTCTATATTAAGTCGACCAAACTGAGTAAATGTAGAAAACACCACCAATTCAGTTCAGTGAAGAACTAGCATTTGAAATTCACCCAGAATAACATAACCAAGCTCTTCTTATCTTCTCCCGAGATAAAAGATTAGAGTACGACGTTCTTTGTGTATCACATATAAAGGAAATACAAAAAGCAAAGCAAGTAGCACAGCCAGAGACATTTAAAGCTTTCCATCTCGCCTTCAGTTATTCACATATCTACCATCGCATTAAACAATTCATCCAGGTGAAAAACCAACTAAATTTATACATAGCGACATGAATGCACATATCTATCCACTAATGAACGATCGGAATCCACATCAAAATCATCCACAAACTAACCGAAAAAACACGCACAAAACAAAGCACGTCATAAAAATAAAAAAAAGCAAGCGAGAAACAAAATTGCAGTACAGAAGTGTAAAATAAGAAAAAACAGAAAACAAATGTAATTCGAAAACTCACACGAAAAATGAATCTGTCGAGTAAAAACCTCGCGGCAAAGAAGCTAAAGGCGAACTGGATGGCGATGACAAAATGTAAGGCCTCTGGCGCGCTCCTGTGGCTCCATATCGAGTCCATTGCAGGTATAATTTAAAGGAGACGCATGAAAAACAAAGAACAACAAAAAAACAAGAAAAGTTTGCTGAAACAACTTCGAATGAAAACACCGAAACCAGCGGAGGTGAGCGTAGAACAAGCTTCCTCCTTAGAGATCTAAGTTTGCCCTAAATTTTGCAGAGAGGTGATTGGAGGAGTGAGTGAAAAGCTTGAGAAAACTCAACGATGGAAGGAGGAAGAGAAGGAAGAGAATAAGCAGGAAGTGGAGGTTGAGATCTCTTCGTTTTTTTTTTTTTTTTTTTTTTTTTTTTTTTTTTTTTTTTTTTTTTTTTAATTATATATATATATATTATTTTTCCTTGGAATGATAAGCGAATAAGCTCATTTTTTCAGCGGCTCCAGTCGGCTCGGCTCGGCTCGGATTGAGATCGAATTTGAGATTTGTTCGAGGAATAAAACGGCTAGGAAGATTGCAGCTTTTAGCGCTATTATAAATTAAGGGATGCCACGTGGCACTGATCAGAATCTCCAAGTTTAATGAAGTGTGAATGCGCGTCCATTCAAATTTGAGAAAACTCCAATTTATTAACTTTTGTCATAAATTTTCAAATAATTATCCATTAAATAAATTTTAATTCTTTTTTTTTTTAAGCGAATTTTCAAAGTAAAATTTATTGTAAGAATAATTATCTAAGTTTATAATATAATTTTATGAAATTGAAATTTAAAAAGAAAAACTATATAATATAATTTTTATTATTTTCCTCCCAATCTTTACAAGTGGGCGGTGGGCGGTGGCGTTTTGTTGCAGGTTGATTTGGCCACCACTGCGACGGCCAGTTTGGCGGCGACATCAGCTCATAGAGGCGGCAATGTGGTGTGCTTTGAATCTAGCCTTCCCGTCTGAAAAATAAAGAATTAATATTGATTGGATCTAGGCGATAATGGCCAATGGGGGAGGGTGGGGGAGGGTCTTCTTTCAAACGGTTAAAAAATATTGACCCCTTCATGGTTCAGTCTCGTCGCTGGCACATCCCCAATGTTTGGTTTTAATACCATTTGTAACCACTCAAGACAACCGTTAGCAAATATTGTTTAAGCTAGCTTCCCTTCAAGGTTTTAAAACGCATTTGTAGGGAGAGATTTTCACACCCTTATAAAGAATATTTCGTTCTCCTCCCCAACCGAGGTAGGATCTCTTATATGGAGTTCCTATGATTAAATCACCAAAAAAGAACGTGCACCTTGTTGGTATATGTAATGACTTTCCTTTCTTTCAAACCTCCCTGATTAAGCCACGAAAAAGAAGCCCATCTGGTTCATACAAAAGTAATTATGTAAGCCCACCATAAATCCAACCAAACCATGATACTCAAGGACTGAGAAGACAAGCTTAAGAGGTAGGCATGGGACCAAGCTTTGCCCCACTAGTCAATTCATTACAATATGTTAAACTTGCCATTAATATGCATGTATTAATGTACATCTAAGTTAGGCTAAACACTATTAATTGTCAGCATAATCGATCGGCTAGTATTATGTCACTGATTGACGTATTCAATACACATGCACATTGGCTCGCTTTCAGGTTCCTTCATGGGTATTAACCAATTTGATCAATTACTTCATAAAAATTTTTGGAACAAAAACATATTTTTAGTTTAGTGACGAATTTTATTATTCATATTAGGTGGTTAGCCAAAACAAATTATGAATGTTTTAATTCTTGTTGACGTTTTAAATATAGTTATTATAATCACACATGTCTACAAGAATTAGAGGTGAAAATAGGTTATGTTTGATCTAGACCTGATTTGGTTCGAGTTATGCAATGTCTAAAATTGACTTGACTTGACATGGGTCAAAGTGGTTCGTAGAGAGATTGATTGGGGTAGCCTATTGTTGGAAATTAAAGTTGAAAAAAAAAAATACTCCAATCAAACCCAAAAAACAAAAAGATCGGGACTGATCTACCATCGAGAAGAATGATATAATAATTGTTGGCTTTTTGAGGGGCCAATTCAAAGAACTAGAATTTGATCTTAAATGGGTTGTGAAGGAGCAACTAATCAAAATTCAAAAAAAAAAAAAAAAAAAAATTGAATGTAGATATGTCGAAGTTAAAATCATTAGATGTAGAATCAATGTCGGTGACCCATTGTTAGAAACCTCCTTCAACTCAGCACTTTTCTCACTGCGACATGGTGCCTCTATGTAAAAAACAACATAGCCCACTCATTTACTTGAAGCTTGACAACATCGACGCCATTACCACCGACGATGCCACCACTTATGCATATGCAAGATCCCGTTTAACAAGACCACATTTTCACCTCCAAATGGGGGCGAATTTAGTGGAAGAGGGGTTATTAGTGTTGCTAGACCAAAAGAGAAGTGACAACCGACGATTTGAGTGAATTTTGGATCATCTCGATAACTTTTGCAGCTCACTTCAGTAGTATATATATATATATCAAATAGATACACAGAAAAAATGTTATTATTTTCAATAGACAGAAAAACTGTGCTAGTATACATCATAAAATAATCTATTTATACTTAAAAAAATTATAAGTAAAAAGACTAATCTACCCCTACAAAATAAACCCAAATCATAAAAGAAAATAAGACTTAATTCAAATAACAAATAAGCCTAACGGCACCATACACACAAAAATCTACGTGCAAATTTTATAACAAATGGCGCACTACCACGTGGCGCTTCCAGGACCAATCGGTGGAGCCCGCGCCCGCAGACAGCGATCCACGTCAGAAAAGGATGTGCTTTTTAGTTACCTTAATCCTTCCTATCTAATATATATTTTTAATAATTATTAAAATTGACATTAAATATAATATTAGACAACATTGATCGAAAATATATATTTTATCTGTTAAATTATATGTTTAAATGGGTAGAAATATTATTATTAAGTCGTGTAGATATAATTTAATGATTAAATAATTAATAATCGAACGGAAATAAAATTGACACGAACATTAATGATGGAAAACCCCATGTGAGGAGGGTATTAATTTTATAAATGTAAATATAATATTTAAAATAAAAGTATATAGAAAGAGAAATTATTTTATTATTTTATTTTTATTTTTTTGAACATGAAATGAAAGGCTATTGGTTGGTTGTTGTTTGTTTGAAAAATCTGGCCGGTAGCCCGTGGACAGGCACTGGGAATGGCCCATATTGAACCCCGCTTTGTGGTCCCACAACTTCCCACCTGCAAGCGTCACACTTTTTTTTTAATATTTTTTTTTTGTATTATTAACCTCAAATTAAAAAAAAATTAATTTTGAGTTGAATAATTACAAACTAGATAATAACGGTTGAGTTATGTTTGAATTGACTATATAATAGTAATATCATCCTTAAAATGTCAATTTTAACCTAATTTGTAATTTGACAACATATTTTAGGGTTTGGATTTACCTAAATTTGGTCACGAGGTGATGAAGTAAGATGAGGATCTCTAGCTTGGCAAGTTCGTTCCCCGGGCAAGAATGTACTCCATTACCAAATGGCATGAACGTATTGGGTCGTGGAGCTACCTGCGACAAAAAGAGATATTTTAAAATTTTAAGGACTAAATTTAGAATTTAACCATTCTTTTAACGAGATAGATTTGAAAGCTTACCTCAAATCTAGAGGGATCGAAAGTATGAGGATCATTGAAGTAGTCGTGGTTGTGATGAATATTCCTGAACAAGGGCATGACCTTCCATCCCTTTGGTATACGGTACCCTAAACAAATATAATATAATATTATTTACTTAGTCCATTTGAAATTTTCATTAATTAAAAATAAATATATTGACTAAATTACAAAAGTACCCATGAAATGTACCTTTATATTCCACGTCAACCACTGCCTCCCTAAAGGTGAAGGATATGATGCTAGCCATCCTCAAGCTCTCTAATACAACCTGAAAATACCCATATGCTTCTGATTAAATTACTATTATTATCGTTCCTATATCAATTTAATAGTTTAAGTCCAAGCACATCGCTAGTAGATGTTGTCTTATTTGAGTTTTTCCTTTTGAGGTTTTCCTTCATGTTTTAAAACGAGTCTGTTAGTAAGAGGTTTCCATACCTTTATAAGAAATACTTCATTTATCTCTCCAACCGATGTGAGATCTCACAATCCACCCCCTTGAAGATCCAACATCCTCCTTAACTCACTGCTCGGTGTCTTGCTCTGATATCATTCGTAACAGTCTAAGCCCACGTGAACTTACTTCTCAACCCAAATTGTAAATGATGTTGAGATAACTTGGTCAAGATGGATTTCCCAACCCAAACTATAAATGTTGAGTTTTTTCAGTTTAGGACCTTAGGTTAGGTTGAATTTTTAGAAAACCGAAAATTTGGACCGGTTTATAGGTTGACATTTTTTTGTTCGGGTCAACCTAACCAACCTAAAAAAAGGTCACAACCAAACCCAACTTACCCTACTTTTAAGAAAATTAAGAATATCTTAAATTTGTAACCGATGTTAGTGGTGTGTTGTGACTTGTGAACGCTCAATATTTGACCTTTATTAGATTTTAGTTATTAATGTAACATGTATGTATGACATATAAGTATTAAAAAAAATCCGACAACTCAATCGAACCTAACCCAAAATAGAGGATTGAGTTGTGGACTCTATTCGAGTTGCTCGAGTCATCAACGCAACCAACCTACTCCAATACAACCCGACTATACCTACTCTTTTAAAAACAAAGTAAAAAGTCAAGCATACCCTATGAGTAAAGGGCATGTCCTTAATCTGAGCCCATGACAGGGGCATCTTCCCCTCTCCATTTCTTCTATAAATTTCCATCTGCTCTGCCTACAAATTTTACAAAAACACCATTAAAACGACCACGTTTTGCCTGAACAAAAAAGCAAAAAGACATTCTTACCCTGACAGCCTCAAACAGCTTAAAACTGTCATGAAGATACTTCAGAATCCATGTCAGAACACTCGCCGTCGTGTCCTGTGCCGCAAACAGAACTCCGATGACGTTGTCGGCGATCTGTTCCTCACTCAATCTCTCTCCATTTTCATCTCTGTAGCTCAAAAGCTGACCCACAAAATCTCTCTCCGCCTCCTCTTTCTCTCTCCGCTCCACAATTATCTCTCTCAGAATCTCTCTCAGCTTCTTCCTCGCCTTCAATGAAACTGTGTGTCAGAAAAACAACATGGGAATCTCAGAATGTTTCAAAAAAAATTGGGTCTTGTTCGTTTTCTTACTGATAATGCTTTTGAACATGCTGTTCCCGGTAGTCTGGTCGGAAACGAGTTGTAGCCTTTGTCTAATATGCAGTAATTTTCTTTCAGCTTCTCGCTATAGTGAGTTTCTAGCTTACCAAACACGGCCACAATCGCTACCTCGAAAGAGAACTGAAACGGAAAGAACCATTCTTAGTTTCTTCGGAAATATATGTATGAATGAGTAATTTATTAAGAATTAGACTCTCCACAATGATATAATATCGTCCACTTTGAGCATAAGCTCTCATGGTTTTGCTTTAAACTTTCCCAAAATGTCTCACATCAATGGAAAATTAACCAATGTGGTACTCCCTCCCAACCATCTTCACCTTGAACAAAGTATACTATAAAGCTTCCCTAAGTCCTATGGAGCTCTCGAACAACCTCCCCTTAATCGAGGCTTGACTTCTTCTTTGGAGCTCTAGAACGGGCTTCCTCAATGAATCCCTCCCAACAATTCTCAACCGTTCTTCCCTCGAACGAAGTGTAGACTATAGAGCCTCTCCTGAGACATCTATGAAGCCCTCAAACAGCCTCCCCTTAATCGAGGCTCGATTTCTTCTCTGGAGTCCTCGAACAAAATACACTCTTTATTCAACACTTAGTCACTTTTGACTATACCTTCGAGGCTCACAACTTCTTTGTTCGACATTTGAGAATTCTATTGACATAACTTAGTTAAGGGCAGGACTCTAATACCATGTTAGAAATCACGATTCTTTACAATGGTATGATATTGTCCGCTCTGAGCAAAAGCTCTAGTGACTTTGCTCTAAACTTCCCAAAATACCTCGTACCAATGGAGATGTATTTCTTAATTCTAAACTCATGAACATTTCCTAAATTAACACTCCCTCCGAACACTCTTCAGGTCCGATTTATATAAAAGTCTCTGTTTTTACAAACCTTTTTCATTTGAAGGAAGGTATTGACGACATGGGCGGTGGCGGCCCAAGAATCGGCGGCGGAAATGGCGGCGGCTTCAATATGAGGAACAAGAGTAGTTCTGAGGCGTTGAAGAGAGAGAGAATTTTGAACAAGCTTCCTGAGGTTAGAATGGTAGTTACCCTGATGGAAGAAAAGCGCCGCCGGGCCGATCAGAGTCTCTTTGCTTTTGGGGTAAGTCGGCCGGAATAAATGGGCGTTGGTCACCAAAACAAACCGGGCAGCGGCGGCGCTTGCCAACATCACACAAGGACATCCCAAAATGTTGGTCTTAAAAATCTCCCCAAATCTGCCACCAAAAACAAAAACCCAGTTAGAATTTCTGGTTTTTTTGTGTTCTTTTTGGATAAATTCGACAACTTTGTTCTCTTTTAAGGAACCTCCTCTGTTTTTCTGAGAAAAATATGTTGGGATCTTGAGAATAAAGCTGCAGAGTTTCTCCAAACCATGGCAGACCCATGGAACCAGGAGGAAGCTTAAGAGCTTCTTGGGATTTTGGCTGTTCATTTCTCTTTAGAAATGAAATGGAAAAGAAAGCTAAAAGAAAGAGAGATATTATAATGTAGAGAGGAACAGAGAGAGCCTCCATTAAAGCAAACTTGCAGCAATCTCTCTGTTTCTCTCTGTTTTCTCTCTGTTTCTCTCTGTTTCTTTTGGGGAGAGATTAAGCAGAGAGCAACAGATAATAATGACTTGGGGGATTTAGGGTTTAAATATGAATGGGGGAAGGGGAAGGATATGGGACAAACAAATTTTGAATTTTTATTATTTTTTTATTTTTTAAAGGACAAAATCTACCAAATCTTAGATCGACCAACTCGACTCTATGTTCGAGAAGCTCGTAAGATTTTAATATTCTAGATAAGTTATTAATGTGAAGTATTAATTAGATAGTCACACAATCTCAATATCGATCTGTAACAGCTCAAGCGTACCGTGAATAGATATTGTATGTTGTGGATCGTTATGTATCACCGTTAGTCTCATGGTTTTAAAACACATCTGTTAGGGAGAAGTTTTCTCATCTTTATAAGAAATATTTCGTTTACCTCTTCAACCGATGTTTAATCTCACACGATCATTAGGTCGACTCATAGTGGTTAATTGAATAACTTTTCTTCTTTTTTAATTCTTTGTAAAAAACGATTTATTTTGTATTTTTAATCAATTTTGCTTATATCTTGTGTTATTTAAACATTTTCATATTAATTGAAAGGTTAGGTTGGAACGGGTTAAAGCAAACACTATATGCTAGTTTGGTGTGTCAGTGAGGATGTTGGATCTCCAAGAAGAGTGGATTGTGAGATCTTACATCAATTGAAGAGAAGAACGAATCATTTCTTATAAGGATGTGGAAACCTCTCCTTATCATATGCATTTTAAAACTATGAGACTGATGTTGATACGTAAGAAATCAAAGTAGACAATATCCGTCTTTGATCATTACAAATAGTATCAGAGTCTGTCACAAGATGGTGCGAGACATTGGTCGAAGCTCCATAATAGAACGCGTTTTAAAACCGTGAATCTAATGAAGATATATAACGAGCCAAACCGAACAATGTCTATTAATAGTAGGCTCGGCTTGAGCTATTACAAGGGCTATTTTTTAAAATTATTATTATTAATTATTGATTGATTAAGAGAATTCAATTTGGTCAAATTTGGGTTTAAGGTAAATGATTTTCCATTTAATGATATAATATAATCTAGAAAAATCAAGAAAATAAATAAAGTTAGTCTTTAAATATAATATTATATTCAAAAGATTTTTTTAAAAGACAACAAATGGATGAATGTAGATGATCCAAAAGAAACATGAATGCCATCCAAACATTGAGAATCCTATCCTATGGGTGACCACACCACTTTTCTTAGGAGAATTGTCGGAGAAAATTCAAACGTTCTTAAACTCGAAAGTTCGAAATTTTAAGATGGCTAATTCGAGTATAGCTCAGTTGATAAAGTTGCTATTACATTTCAAACGATCGAAGGTTTGACCACACGTTCTATGTTTATCGATAGCTCACGACCAATTTAATTTTTCGACGCTTTAAACGATAAATTAACATTTCACGAAAGTTTGAACACCTAAAAAATTAAGTTAATGGTAGATGTTTAATAATTTTGGTAATTATTTATGTTTATTGTTTTTTATTATTTAAAAATGTAAAATTATTTAATATTTAATTTTGAAAACCCATTTTTGTGGGAAAATATAATTTTAATTTCAAATTTCAAATAAAAAGAAATAATAAATAGCTATCAAACATATTTCTATTTATTTATGTCAATAAAAAATAAAATAAAATTCAGACTAATTATGAATGAAAAATGAAAAAAAAAAAAAAAAATTAGTTGTAACGTCTCTGCCCACGTATTTGAATATTCTCTTATTTATTATGAAAGAGAAACAAAAATACAAGTTTCATTGTATTTTAGTTCATATATTTTTTATTTTTATTTATTTTGAAAATATCCATTTTAATCGTTTTTGGCAAAGTTTTAATATAAGGTGTAGAATAAATTAATAAAAATATAATATAAAGTAAAAAAAAAAAAGTTTTAATAATATTCTTAAAGTCACATTAATTTTAGAGGAAACTATTAGTATTTTATTTAAAAATAACTCTTAATTTTTTTAATAATATTTCGCAAATACATTTTTAACTTTTAAAAAAATTCAAAAATATCTTAAAAATATCTTAGTATTATTTAAATACTAATTAATTTTAAAAAGTAGCATTAACATCCATTATTTACTTTATAAAAAAAAATTAAAATTTTATTTACTGTCTATAAGCCTTTTCGATTATTTTAATGTTATTTTTTAACGTGTTTCTTTTAAGTTTTTAAAAATGGTATTTTTTTTAGACAAAATGTCAAATTTCAGATTATTTTTATTAGTTTAAATTAAATTTTATACGCAATCAAAATCTTTTAATACAAATAAGAATACATTTTAAAATAAATAAATATTTTAAGTTCATATCAGAGCAAGGATTGAATATATATATATTATATAAATAAAAGTTTCACATTTGGAAACTTGCATCTCATCTCAATAACATAATGCACGTATTATGATATTATCCCAAGTCTTGAAATGTCTCGGTCTTTATTGTTTGCTCGAACATGTTTATAGAGAACCAACCCCACAAGACAAATTCAATTCTCGACCAAACGTATGATATACTTAGGTTGATTGCTACATCCTTTTCTTCTTTACTAATAAATGCATTTTACCTCCCCATTTACAAATTCAATTCTATCTCGGTTATATGCTATAAAGAAACGTGACAAGTTGTCAATTCTCTCTATCTGAGTTATATACTATCAAAATTGTGATCGTTTATTTGTTTTGACTCTATAACATTACTCTCTTTCATATTATTTTTAACCAATTTCTTCGTTTACGTTTCATAAAACATTCTCGACCAAACTAACTCGAGACTCGAGACTTGTTCGTTGGGTGAAAACAAGTGTCATACAATTACTATTCCACTACAATAATGCAATTATGATACCATACATCGGTAATCTATTATTACAATTATTGTAACTATATATAAAAAATAATATATATGGGTAAATCAAATTTATCTTTAATACCCTATTTATCATTTAGTTGGGTTGTTTCTAGAGTTTTCTTACCAAATGTGTTCATTTTTTAAGAATATTTTAATGGATAAAAAACGCTTCAAGACAAGACTCAAGATCAGATTGTTGTACACAATAGACCCAAAATTTATTCAATGAAAATTAAAACGTTTCGAGACGTGGCAAGACTCGATTTTTTTTTTTTTTTTTTTTTTGAAGTAAATAAAAAAAATATAACAAAAAAATATAGGGGAAAAAAGGAAAAGCCCCAAAATTGAGGCAAGCATAATTTAAAAAATTGGAGGGGTGAAATGGCGAGGCCACGTGGATAGGACACCGCGGCGATGCATTAGGGCTCACATGGTTCTCATCTGGACGCCTCCATTGAGATCTCCTGAATGAAAAGATCCTATGGTGAAGCCTACGTCAGCTCCTCCTTTGTGGGTCCACGTCAGTGCCTAACGTAAGAAGAACAACCACGTGGAACCTTCTCGACGTTGGGCCCACGTCAGCTCCCTCCGTCACAATCACTCATAGCTGGATATGCCACGTGTCGTAATCTGGATGATTCAAGAAGGGCTGGTATTCTGTGGGACAGCACATCATAAATCCACCCACAGTCACCGTCTGATAAACCTCTGTGGGCCCCGTCCTGCAATTTCATTGTACTCTACTGTGTTGTTGGTTATATTTTTTTTAAATTTTAATTATTATTTCACAATTTTTTTTTTCTCTTTTTACCTTTTTATTTAAATTATAAAAAATACTTTTTGTAATAAAATCCTTCATCATGAGATTAGGAAATAAGAGAGTTATTCTTATGAAAAATGATTTTTTTTTATTTAAATTTTTACCCAAACATATCCCAATAATCAATAAAACACAAAAAAAAAAAAAAAAACAACAACAACAGTACACGACAGTATTTTTTTTATCGACGTCTTTATAATAATATTACGTGGGTGTTGCCTCAAATTCTCGAGTTTAAATTTAAAATAATTACTTTTAATAAAAATAATATGAATTAAAAAATATTTATTATTTAAAAAAAAAACAAAACAAAATTGTCCAGATCTTTAAATACCTAAAATAGAAATGTCTGAAATTTTTTTGTAAGTATGCGTGAGAATATTTAGATAGTTATGTTTATTTTGTAGGTTATTTTATTTATTTATTATTATTTTTTAATGTGACATAATTTTTATTTTATTTATTTTGTAGTCCATAAATTGACAATCATTTTCATCCAAATTTACTCAAGGGGACCTACACGACATCCATCACTTCATCCTCTTCTCTCTCATCCATGTAATTTCTTATTTTTTTAATATTAATTTCATTTTCACATTTTTTCTATTTCTTTTTAATTCAGTAATATGAATACGAAAGAATATTTGTTTAATCTACCCACCCATCCAATTTAAATGGTGTGAAAGTTATCTATTTATAATTAAATAAATTATATGAATATGGAAATGGTAATAAATGGAAATAACATAAGAAGTCAAATAAATATTTTATTTAACTTATAATAAAATATAAAATATGATATATATGGTAAACTATAATTTAGTCATAAATATTTTTAACAAATATTCTTTCGGAATCTTTGACCTCAAGTTGGAAAATATATATTTTATATCAAATGACTTATATTTAATTTGACACTGAATATTTTTAATCTAAAATTTTTTAAAAATACTTATTAAAAATAGGTGAAAATAGCTTTCATAAATATATTTTTTTATTCCTTTATGTATCACAATATTTGGTTTGTGGCAGTTAAATGTACACAAAATATATATATATAAATTATATATTAAAAAAATGATGTACAATAAAATTGTCTTAATTTGTGGTCACAAAATTAGTTGAATTTTTTTTTTTTTTTTTTTTTTCATTTCTCCTTTTTCGGTTGGAATAAATTATTACAAAATTAAAATTACACAACATGTTACCAATCGAGAATTAAACCTAGTTTTGTATCGTGGTAGGATATTTTTTAACATTAAACTACTGTATTTCTTAAAATTATGAAACTGACGACGATACGTATCGAATCTAAACTGACAATATTTGTTAGCGGTAGGCTTGAGCCGTTACAGTAGTATCAAAGTTAGTCGAGGAGCGATGTGCCAACGAGGACGCTAGCTCTGAGGGGGTGGACTGTGAGATCTCACATCATTTGAAGAGAGAACGAAACATTTCTTAAAAAGAATTGAAAGTTACTATCTATAATAATCCATAAAGCTAAAAAAAAAAAATCTAAATATTAAGATAAAAAATATTTTAAAAAATAGATATCAATTACGGGTTAGTCTACAACTCATTCCCCAAACACACGCACGATAATGGCAAGAACATTCTTCAATTAATGAAATGGATGGGTTTGAGCTGATTTTCTTCCAAATTCAATTTAAGATGTTCTCGGGACAAGACGGGGACGAGATGGAGACCAAATAATTTTTTTTTATTTATTTTTAAGGATTGAAATAGATACTTTTTAAGAATAATTTGTAGAAATCAAGTTTCTTAAGATGTTCAGTTGTCCATGGAGTTGGGTCTGAATTAGGTTCGTCCACTAAAGGTGAGTTAAGGCTTAAGATCAGGTTGAAAGGCGTAGTCGATGGACAATAGATGAATATTCCTATACTACCCCTTGTTGGTCCCAAGGGACGGAGGAGGCTAGGTCAGCCAAAAGATGGTTATCGGTTCAAGGACACAAGGTGTCCCTGTTTTTTCAAGGTAAGAAGGGTAGAGAAAATAACTCGAGCCAATGTTCGAGTACCAGGCGCTATGACGCTGAAGTAACCCATGTCATACTCCTAGGAAAATCTCGAACGACCTTCAATAAAAAGGTACCTGTACCCGAAACCGACACAGGTGGGTAGATAGAGAATACCTAGGGGTGCGAGACAACAATCTCTCTCCACTCTCTTATTATTCTTTGTTTAAATGGAGATTCCTCGCCTCAATTCTCTTATTATATCTAATATATTCGTGAGCCTTAAATATTATATAATTATTCCTCACAGTTTTAATTTCGTATCAAATATATAATTGAGCTTTTAATTTTGTGTCGGTAAATTATTGACTTATTCCATATTTTTAAAAAATTGAACTTACACAAAATTAAAATTCAAGGTAAATTAAACGTAAATTTCAATGGTATATAACATAAATTAACATACGAATATGTTAAAGAATTTACTATACACAAAAATAAAAGAAAATACAAAATACAAAACATTGTTAAAAGGGTATAGAAATTTCTTCCTTATAGACATATTTTTAAATGGTGAGTACAACGATGATACGTAATGGACTAAAAATGACAAGAAGAATGGAAGAAAAACATTTCATTAATTACGAACAAGATTAAGAACAACATGAACAAAAATCATAGGTTAATTAGCTAACCGACTCTTCTTTCATTCATATTTATTTATTATTATTATTATTTTGTTTTTACAAATATATTTTCACAGTGTTCATATGACTCAAGATCTGATCAATTCGGACTATACAATCCAACATCATTATTATTTTTTTTTATTGTTTGGTTTGAGTTGTGTTTAATTTTTTCAAATCGAAAATTTGAATCAATTCGTGGGTTAACATTTTTTTTTGTCGGGGTTAGCCCGACCAATGCGATCAATTCAAAAATAAAATAAAATTACAACTTAACCCAACCCAACCCTATTTGACTTTTAAGATTCTTAGAAAGATTAAAAACATATGATGTTTATAACTGACGTTAGTGGTCTATTGTAACTCGTGAATGTTTAATATTTAGATTTGATGAGATTTTAGTTATGGATAAATATGATTTTTTAAATAATTAAAAAATAATCCGACAATCCAATTTCTTTAAAAAAAAAAAATCTCAATTTGACATACACAACAGATGGGCTTTTTGAAATGGGCCCAAAGGCCCAAATATAATCTAATGTGCGTTAACAAATATAAATGTAAGTTTAATCTGTATTTATAATTTGATTTTAATGTATGATATTTATACATTAAAATATTTACATTTTTATAAAATATAAATTTTTAATATTTTCAATTGATCATATTTGGTGGTGGGCCCACGTTATTGTAATCATCCACTCACCTAACAAACCAAAAATATATATATATATATATAATTACTTATTAAATTATTAATTAGAGTGATCAAGTTGAACGGGTTAAAGTGTTTGATTTAGAATATAAAAAGGTAATATTATCCATTAAAATGTTGAATATGAATTACATGGAAAAACTCGAGGAAATCGATATTAAAAAGAGAGGGAGGCAAGCAATGAAGAAGAACAATTGCGTAAGTGAGAGTGCATGAAACGTTAATGTGTTCAGTTGATCCGACGACAGAGAGTGATTCCATCACCAACAGGGAGCATACAAATCTCGATCCTTGGATCAGCAGCGAGAGCCTTGTTGAGCTCCAACACAAAGTCCCTATAGTACCTAACATACTTGCGTAGTGGGGCGTCAGGTGGAGCAACCACTGATCCGTTCCATAGCGTGTTGTCGTACCCGATCAATCCTCCAACTTTCACCAAATCTATCAATCTCTTATGATAATTTATGTAGTTGTCTTTATCCGCATCCACAAAAATGAAGTCATAGCTTCCATGATTTTTCTCCTAAAACAGTTATCATTTTAAAGCTCACCTAATTGATTATTCAAATTTCACTTAGGGAAGAAAAAAGAAAAAAAAATCTTACATCAGCCACCATCTCGTCAAGAACAGGGAGCGCGGGGCCTTCCTTGAACTCGATCTTGTGAGCAACGCCGGCTTTCTCAATCACCGGTAAACCGAGCTCGTAATTTTCTCTGTTAATATCCATAGCCAGAATCTACAACCACAAATTTGTTCTCTATTTATTAGAAAACGCACATTTGATTTTGCAAGAGAAAGAAAACGGAAGAATCTACGCACCTGTCCGTCTTCCGGAAGTGCTAGGGCTGTAGCGAGAAGAGAGTAGCCAGTGTATACTCCAATCTCCATCGTTTTCTTCGCATTAATTAGTTTCAAAAGCATGTTTAAGAACTGGCCTTCGTCCGCCGATGTAGTCATGATGTTCCTGTTTCCGAGGTCCATTCCGATTTCCGATTAATTTCATACAGAATCAGATAAATTTTCAAGGCATTAAAACACAGATCAATTGCTAACCATGGATGTTTGGCAGTCAATTCTCTCAATTCCTTCATCGATTCAGGCTCTCTTGGATAAACGCTCGTCTCAAGAATGTACTAAAGAGAAACGCACAAGAGAAATTTCAGAAATCGGAAGAATCAAAAGAGTTTCTAAGGATCCGACGGTTGTTACCTGATACAGAGCATCGCTCTGCAAGAGGCTCTTGTGGCCGACTTCCTGGTGCCTTCCGGCTTGGTTCTGGTTTTCTGGTGTGTTGTTGGTGGACGCCATTGCCGGAGATTATTGAACTTCCTTTGAATATTTCTTTACCTTTTTCTCTTTCCAGTGAGCTCCGATCACGTCTCTGTGTTTTGCGGCAAGCAAAGGAAATGGTGGTTTGTTATATAGAGGAATGA
This sequence comes from Cucurbita maxima, assembly GCF_002738345.1. Taxonomy (NCBI): domain Eukaryota; kingdom Viridiplantae; phylum Streptophyta; class Magnoliopsida; order Cucurbitales; family Cucurbitaceae; genus Cucurbita; species Cucurbita maxima. Next base: position 427,474 of record NW_019272064.1, read on the forward strand.
CGCCCCGGTTCGAACCGGTGATGACTCGGGTCAACTTTTAGAGGGAGCGGGTCGGGGGTAGGTGAACGCGATTGGTGAGAATGTGGGGTCCACAATAACAGACCTTCCTATTCCTCTATAATTTTTTTTTGTTTTTTTTTTTTTAAATCATTGAAATTATTTTATGTTATAGAAAAAAATCCATAAAATATAATAAAAATAACAACCATTTTACATAATATTAATATTAAAAAATTTAAACAAGGAAAATGATAATCTAAATTATTATAAAATATGATTATAATTAAGATAAAATAGGAAGTAGGCTTAAAAGGTAAAAATTATTTATTTATATTTTCATATTTTAAACGAAATAAAATACTCATTTGTAATGGACAAAGATTAGTCAAAAGACAAAATATGTGGTGGTGGGGTCCATCTTTGAATTTTTTATTGTACGACACGTGGCAGTGGTAGATGATATGCGGTTGGTGGAGGGAGACAGGTACAAAAAGTCGCGGAGAGTTGGAATTATCATCCTATTTCATACTGCCACGTCAACCTTTCGCGGTAGAATTTTAACATTTTAAATTATGCATTTTCTATTAAATTTTATAATGATTAATAAATATTATATGGATAAAAACGGTCATTTAAAATTATTTTTTTAAATCAAAATTGATTAAATAATAATGATAAATTTAAAACACTGTAAATATATTTTCAATAAAAAAAAAATACAATACATGTCCATATATTTTAAAAAAATAATAAAAAATAAATGTATAATCCTGATTAAATTTAAGATTTATTAAAAGTATAATAACTAAATTTGTATAATTGGAAGCACAAACCTAAAGGACCAAAATGTCATTTTACCCTACTAAGTTTTAGGTATAATTTTATCTAGACCGCTTAAATTAAATTAGTGAGTGATATATATATTCAAAATTATGTTATTAATTTGTTACATAATTAAAATATACATTATGTAAAAAAATTAAATAAAAATAACATATATTAAAATCTTCCCTTTGTGTTATTTATTGTTTTGATGTATCCTAAAATACAAGGATATTAAAATACATTTTGATTATAAAATAATATAGATAATGTCAACCCATAAGCTATGTGAAGGGACATATAACACAATTTATGCATTATATAAATTAATATTTAACCACTTGAATTTTGTTTTGGAGTACTAAAATTATCCCAATTCAACTAAATATTTAATTTTTTCCACTTGTAATTCAACTTTTTGTTTAATATTTAAGGATTTTGAAAGATATTATACCTACAAACTTAAAAAAATTTCAACTAAACTTATAATTTAACGGAATAAAAATTACGTACCCTTCTCTCGAGAACGGAAGTTCAAATCTTTATACCCTTTATTTGTAATCTTAAATCGTCAAAACGGGCACAGTTCAACAGTAATTGACATGTAATTATTCTCTTTAACTCTACTTTCTGCACTGAAAAAGGATCTAAATCGAAACAGGTCAATTGTGATTGTTATGTTTATAGCTGATGAACGATGAACGATGAACGATGAACGAAGTCAACCGTTTTTTAGATGCTCGTTTTTTAATGAAGAACGGAAGGAATGAATTAGAAGTAGTTAGAAGGGTAGGTGAGATGGGGATGGGAAATGATTTGCTTGAAGAGGAGGCAATACACAATGCTCAACCAACAACCGAGCAGTATAAAATAAAACAAAAGAAAGCATCAAATTGATGGGTTTGATAGACATGGAGAGTATTAGTTGCAAGCACTTTCTCCACTTTTTCTCTTATTTTCTATTCATCCATCCCTTTCTAAAGTGGTGTGGAGTTGGTGAGTTGACAAAAATAAGCAACATTCTTTTGCATCTTGTTGTTTGTTCATCAAAACCCACCAAATTTCTTCAAAACTTTGAGTATTAGGGTTTTCTTTTACGTCAAATGAAAAACTCTTTCTAGCTGACATGTTTTAAAATCTCGAGAAGAAGTTTAGAAGGAAAACTTAATTACTAGTAGTGTCAGCGAGGACGCTGGCCCCAAATTCCACATTGGTCGAAGAAGAAACGAAGCATTTCTTATAAGGGTGTGGACTCCGTAATAGACACGTTTTAAAACCTTGAGTACAATATTTGCTAGCGGTGGGTTTTGGCTGCTACAGTAAATATCTGATTTGTTATCTAAATAACGGGAGAAGAGAGACCCTCCAAAATAGGGAGATCTTCACACGAGTGTGTATCACGCCCAGATCAATAGTTAAGTTAGAGAGTGAAGAAGTGCATCGAACTTAAGGTTTTGTGAGGACATATTTATATAAGAGTTAGACCTAGAGCTCCCAAATTTGAGTAGCCTCGACCTCGCTTAATGTGAATACTCTCCCCCAAGTCTATTTGGGTATTAGGGTATAGCCCGGAGTTAGGTTTCATTTACTTTTTGATCATTTACTTCTGAATTTGTCATGTTTCAATTTATAGAAAAGTAACAATATATATATATATATACTTATTTATTTATTGTGTTAATTTTCTATAAATTTTTTTATAATACATCTATTTTATAGTTTATTTAACACATGAAAAATATATTTGGAGCAAATTTTATTAAAAGGTTAAAATTTTAATTGAAGATTTAGAATTAAAATTAATATAAGACAAGTTTAGAAATAAAAATTAATGCTGACAAGACAAATTTTGGTAATAAAAATGGTCAGTTAGTTATAAATTAATAACAAAATTACGAATGATTGAATTTCGTGACCAATTAAAAAATGACATGTGTCCCAAATTTAAATTAAAGACAAAAAGGGACAAACTCGAGATAATGTCAACTGTCACACCACGACCATCAAATTGGGCCATAATATTTGGGCCCAACCTTAAATAAATCAAATCCAAATGATTAGGCCCAAATGTCGTCTAAACCCATGTCCACATAGAGGAGGAGCTCTCGTTATTAAGCAGTTAAACTTTAATTTTCAATTAGTCTCTCCAAATTTTAATTTTTTTTATTTAATAATTTTATGATACATTCAACAATTTTTAAATTAATAAATATATTTGATAAAAAAAAATTAAAATTTATGTGATGTATTTAATAGGTTCATAAATTCAAAAGATATATTAAATATGTTAAAGCTTTTTAAAGGTAAGATATTTAATGAATATAATAAAGAAGGGAATTAAGCTGAAAAAAAAAATAAATAATTAAGGGAAGTTTGATTGGCTATTTATTATTTAAATGATTTGATTAACCGTTACCTGCAATTAGTTCTGGAAATGTTGTCTTAAAATATTTAAGTATTAAATCAAGAAAAGAATTGAGTAGCCATAAATTTCACCTGACATTGGAAAGTGATTTGAAGACTTTTTATTTTTGGTTGTTAAATTACATTTTAAAACTATTGATGTCATTCCTTATTTTCTTCCCTTTGTATTTAATAGTTTTTGTTAGTCGTTTGTGGTTCTTACGGATATTTAGTATTAAATTATAGTTTACTATATATATCATATTTGATATTTTATTATAAGACATTCTCATTTATTACTTATTTGATTATAAATAAGATAACTTTCACGCCCTTTAGGTGTAGTGGATTAAGCAAATATTATGATTGATAGTTGACTTATTTAAAGTCATTTAATATTTATGGTGAAATACCAAAAAAAAAAACCGATTTATTATGTTTCTTTCGAACTTTGCTTTGTTTGATATTAAACCGATTTATTGGATTAGTCTTGATCAAGTTAATTATGGAGTGAGTCATGTTTGAATCTAAAAGTAACCATTATAGATTTCAAGTTCGATTTAAGAGTTATTCATCTTCTAACCCGTTTTTTATTAGAATCAGTTAATTAAATTAGCTTTGTTTATGAACGATTGGGTTTGCAAAATCAATCTTAGAACAAAATTCTTCCAAACATGGAAGGAGTAAAAATTCCTATATAAAATTTGGATTTATACAAAAACGGTGGGAATTCTGGTTTTTATTTTTATTTTAAAAATAATTTTTCAAGTTTAAAACGTTTTAAATGAAAATAAATATTTTAAAGAATTTTTTAATCTTTTATCTTCCTCCCATATTTCGATTTGTGGAAATCCCATTTTCTTAAATTATTTTTTTTTCGTTTTTATTCTAATTGTAATTTCCAAATTCTTTTAGGCATTTTTATGCTTCCCTTCTAAAAATAAAATAAAAATATTCTTATATCATAATTAATAATGAACCTTAAGTAACTCTAAGTTGATGTTAGTGATATTTACCTTACCCTACATGTCGGGTATGTTTTATATATGATTTCATGAGGTTCTATGTTCGGTGAGACCTGGTTCTACCAATCGGTGATCAGCTGACTTCTAATGACGTTTAATATTACATAAATGACCTATTGAAGCACCATAGTTAGTGATTATAGAGGCTTTTATGAGGTAATGTGTTGTGATAGGCCGAACACAATTAGAGTACTGTTTACTAACCTCTAGTGTGCTTTGTTCTTACTAAACTAGCCCACACATGTACCATGTGTATAGATTGGAAATAGGTTAATAGTCCTCGAGACATAGTATTTTTCATGTTTTTTTTTTCTTATAGAAAACACTTAGGCATATATATATATATATGTATAACATCTCCCACACATAATCAAAATATTATGAGTTTAAGGTTGCTTATGGAGTATATTTTTATTGTGAAACCCCATATCGGTTGGAGAGGAGAACGAAACATTCTTTATAAGGGGTGCGGAAACATCTTCTTAACAGATGCGTTTTAAAATCGTGAGACTGATAGCGATACGTAACGAGCTAAATCGGACAATATCTACTACTGATGAGCTTGAGCTATTAGATTTATACTCACTCATGCTACTTTTCATTTCCATTCTCAAACGATGCTTAGACTCACCAGGTGTGTGGAGAAAGCGTTCAAGCTCACAAAGGTATGGAGATGGATCAGGATCATACAAGCTTTCAATTTTTTCGTTCACTATTTTTAAAACAACTTTATTGAACTAGGCCATTACATCATGGTAACAATCATGACACCTCATCATCTCAAAATACTCTCGATTCTATCCAACCATAGTCTTCATTTGTAGCAACCCTAGCCAGCAACATGTTATCCCTGAGAATATTTGCTAAAACCACCCCACCTAAATTGGAAAGTTATTTATTTATAATAAAATAAATTACAAGATATAGAAAGAGTAATAAATGAAAATAACAATAAATAAAAAAATACTGGATGGTCAAATATTTATATTTGCCTTTAATAAAATATCAAATATGATATACATGGTAAACTATAATTTAGTATTAAATATCTTTAACAGTCTCCCCACCTTAGGACTTAAAATCAACAAGTGAACCAACTACATATCGCATCAGTTCAATTCAATTCTCAACTGAGCTAAAATTGAAAGAATCAAACTAAATGATCAACTTTAATCTTATCAACTGAACTATACTCAAATTGATTAATTTTATTTTGAATCGATAAACATAAAAATAATAATAATAATAATAATAAAAAAGGGAAAAAAAAGCAATAAAAGTAGAAAAAAGGGAATAAAAAAAGAAAAGGAGAGCCAGCCAGCGTCGAAGGGTGGGGTCGGAGGTTCGAGTAATAGCCGGGGCATCCGTTTTTGTTTTGGAGCGCCGTAACGGCCATGCATCCTCCTTATGATTGTATTTTGTGCTCTTTCTCTAACCCCTTTTTATTCTCTCTTAAAACCTCCCCACTCTCCCTTCCCTCTCCTCACCCCCACCGCCGCCCATCTCCGCCATGTCCAGCCTCCACCACCTCCCTTGGGCCCTCCTTAACTCCTGCTCCGACATCGACCATTTCCCTCCGCCGCCCACGCAGTCCGGGAAGAAGAGAGACGCGGCGGAGAGAAAATCATGTGGCGGGGCCGCGTCCGCTCATGACATTCATATTTGGACGGAGAGAGAACGCCGGAAGAAAATGAGAACCATGTTCGCTAATCTTCATGCTTTGCTTCCTCATCTTCCGGCTAAGGTATTATTTATTTATTTATTTATTTATTTTTCATCTCATTCTCATCCACTGTATATATATTTTCTTGTTCATAAAGAGACAAGCAGTGGCATTATCATCAAGCTTTTTTAATAATAATAATGGAGAGATTTGATTTTAATGGCATGTTTTTAATGTAAATAAATAAAAAGGGACATGTTTTTTTTTAAATGGAAAATAAAACAAATAGAGTATTGAAGAACATTCACATTTTTTAAGAAAAGTGGCCATGGTATGTTTTTTGTTTTAAGAAATTAGTTGTCATGATTTTTTTTAATTAAAAATAATAATTTAGGTTTGTTTTGTCTCGGGAATAGATATAATCATTGTGAGTATCTCCAAGAGTGTGAAATTTTTTTCTTAGCAAACACGTTTTAAAAACATTGAGGTGAGAGAAGAACGAAACATTTTTTATAAAGTTGTGGAAACCTCTCCTTAACAGCCAACCCGAGAGAGAAAACCCAAGAAGTATAATATCTACTAGCGGTGAGCTTGAGCTGTTACAATCAGTGTTACTGACCCAGTTTAACTAATGAGAATAAATCTCTTTGCTTACTCTTCATTCCTAGTCCCGTTTGATGTAGGTAGTGTTACTGAATGCTAGCGGTGAACTTGGACTGCTTTCTGCTTACTCTTCATTCCTGGTCCTGTTTGATGTGGGTAGTGTTACTGACCTAGTTTAGCTAATTCTAACGGTGAACTTGGACTGTTTTCTGCATACTCTTTATTCCTAGTCCCGTTTGATGTGGGTAGTGTTACTGACCCAGTTTAGCTAATGCTAGTGGTGAACTTGGATTGCTTTCTGTTTACTCTTCATTCCTAGTCCCGTTTGATGTAGGTAGTGTTACTAACCCAGTTTAGCTAATGCTAGCGGTGAACTTGGACTGTTTTCTGCTTACTCTTCATTCTTGGTCCCGTTTGATATGGGTATTGTTACTGACCCAATTTAGCTAATGCTAGCAGTGAACTTGGACTGCTTTCTGCTTACTCTTCATTCCTAATCCCGTTTGAGGTGGGTAATGTTACTAACCCAGTTTAGCTAACGAAATCTCTCTGCTTACTCTTCATTTCTAGTCTCGTTTGAGGTGGGTAATGTTACTAACCCAGTTTAGCTAACGAAATTTCTCTGCTTACTCTTCATTTCTAGTCTCGTTTGAGGTGGGTTTTTACGGGACATTGGGTTTAATGGACATTAAGAATCTGAAATCGTCTTTTAGCAACGAATGGGATAAGAATTCGAATCTCTAGTTTAATGGTCGAGCACGTAGGGCGGGTTGGCATGCATGCATAGGCTTTTGTGGGTGAAATAATAATCCAATAATGAATGGGTAATGGCAGGTAGACAAATCCAGTTTAGTTGACGAGGCAGTAAATCACATAAAAACCCTTCAACAAACCCTTCAAAATCTCCACAAACAGAAGCTGGAAAGGCTCAACAACGACACTAATCCATCTCTGAGCTTCTCCAAGATTGTTCATCATCCCTCCGCCCGTTCCTCAGCCGCCACAACCCGTGAGGCCTTCTTGGCCAACCAAGCTTCCTCCACCAACGACATGTCGTCCACTCTATTTCCTCAGCTTTCCACCGCCGCTGCTGCAGGCGACAATGTTGTTAGTATTCTCCCTTCGCCACCCTCCTCCTTCCAGACTTGGTTGTCCTCCAACCTCGTCTTGAATGTTTGCGGCCACCATGCCCATTTCTGTATCTGTTCCGTCAAGAAGCCTGGTTTGTTCCCCACGCTTTGTTATGTTCTTGAGAAGCATCAAATCCACGTTGTTTCTGCTCATGTCTCCTCGGATTACCATCGCTCCTTCTTTATGATTCATGCCCACGTAAGTATTCTTTACGTGTTCACTTCTTTTTTTTATTGAGATCATTTCGAAACATGTTTGTAAAGAGTTGTTTTGACGAATGCAGATGAACGGAGGTTACGATGAATTTGAGGCGGCTACGGTGGCGGAAGATACGTTCAAGGAAGCTGCGAGGGAGATCATCTTCTGGTTGTCTTCTTGATGGGATTGTCCCATAGAATTTTGTCTTGTTTATAAAATATAGATGCTTGAATGTTTTTGACTAGGGAAATTTCTACTCAATAAATGCTATTAGGTTCTTTAACTTGAATACGAAAGTAGAGTTAGCAAAATGCTGAATGGAGATAAGAGAAACATTCTCTATAAAGGTATGGAAACCGTAAGACTGATGGTGCTAGTGATAGGCTTGGACTGTTAAAAATGATATTAGAGTCAAACACCGGACAACGTGTTAGCGAGGATGTTGGGCCTCCAAGGGGGTGGATTGTACGATCTCAAATCGGTTGGAGAAGGGGATGAAACATTCTTTACAAGGGTGTGGAAAACTCTCCTTATTAGACGCGCTTTAAAACCCTGATGTTGACGGTGATACGTAACGGACCAAAGCGAACAATAACGGCTAGTGGTGGTGATAAGATAAGGAACCATTACAAGGGGAGTAAGATTCAGATTACCTTATTGATCGAATATCTCAAGGCAAGAACATTGTTTGAGATTCGAATCACTCCACAAGCAAGATCGATCATGTCTAGCTTGAATGATTCTTGTTGATCAAATATCTCAAGGCAAGAACACTTGCTTGAGATTCGAATCACTCCACAAGCAAGATTGATCATGTCGAGCTTGAATGATTCTACATGCAACCTAAACTACATAGAATTGCAAAGAAACTTAGCAATGGGCCAAAGAAGAGCACAAATGCTTCTTTTACTATATTTTTCAAGTCTACTCACAAATACAACGTACATGGCTTTATATAGCCTAAAAAATGACACTACCTTACAAGAGTTGTTACCTTCTTACTTAATGGCCATAATTAATCATTATGTAATTGTAACCTAAAGCAAATAAAAACTCTTAAAATACATTTATGAAATACAATAACTCTAAATTGTAATCCACCCAAAATCTATCTCATGAAACTTCATTCTTCTTCAATGTGGCATGAATTAAAATGTCTTTTGATAATTTCAACAATATTTTCTTTACATCGTTCATTGAAGCATATTGTATGATTGATATCCCTTAGTTCAAATCAGATAGGCTTACCGAAAAGAATGAAAAATGAGTTTGAAAATTACTATGTTTTTTACAAGGTAATGATCCCTTGGTCCTTCACGAGAAGCGTCCTAACCATTTTTCTTTTGAAATTGGGGCATTGGTCCAAATTTCGAGAAAAAGTCTCTTGTTTTTCATTCCCATTGATCGCTTGAGTCTATAGGCTACCTCTCCTATCTGCTTAACTTTGCCTGAAAGGGACCCTCCTATTTCATACGAACTGGAAGGCTGGAGTCAACCTAGAACGAAGGAGACAACCCTAATGTTGTCCCTCTATTAGAAGTGTTCCAGAAATGTAATTTAAAGCAAGAGCGAGAATTCAAACCTCCAACCTCAAAAGAACAAGTACATAATAATTATCATTGAACTATACTCACTTTTGAGCCAAATAGTCGTGGAATTGGCTAAGATTCAACAAGCAATATAGCCCACAAAGGCCAATTCTATTCTCCACCACTTACCACAACAGCGCATGATCTATAACTAGCTGATCGAAGCAAACCCCCTTTTAGCAAATATTGTTGGGTTTCCGCTCTCGTCTCATTGCACCCTAAACTTACATTAGTTCAACAACTATGTTATACAAATTACACGTCCAACGACGACCGAGTTAACTGCATATCCGATGCGCTCGGAAGACGAAGAAGCTTTAGATTCAGACAAATATGATTTCCATCTTAGCACAAGGGTGTGTTTCTATGTGAGTTTTGAAATCATCATTACCTTTGAATCTGAAGGTATATAAAGCCTGCTTCTGTGTCAACCCAACAGGATATATCCTATATAGCTTTAGTTCATCTCCTCCTCTTAAGCTTTCAGGCCGTTCTTGCTTCCAAATTGGGACATGTTTCAAAGACTTGAACTTTTCGAGTACTCTCGATTCTAAAGCCCCCAACGTTAAATTTCCCGACCTGCCATTGTCGAGGCCGAATGATTTGGTTTTCCCAAAGAAAAGCCTTTGAAAACATAACTTAGTTTGGAGTTGAAAGGGTTACCTCAAGAAAATGGATTGCATTTCAAACCGCCCTCTCTCCCTTACGTATAAATGATACACCGTTTCGGAGCCATGAGAGCACTTGCACGGTCGTTTCTTGAACTCGGGACTGTTTTCTTCTTTCTCGTGGATGATGGTTGCCAAGTGGATGCAAAGGCGGCACGATGAGTGTACTGCTGCCATATCGACAAGGGCCTTGAACGAATCGGACGGACCATCATACTTCCATCTATAAGATAAGATAGCCAAATCTTCATCAGATGGAGTGAGAAACAAATGAATTTGTATCATAACGAAATGGAAGAGATTAATCTGACTAATGTCGTTGTTCCGAGTTACCTTAGTGATTGGTTGTACATTTTGGGATTTTCTGCGAGGTATTTCATCGACTTGGCAACCGACTCGACATCGGAAATTTCCTTGATATGCAAATATGAATCAGGAGAAGGAGCAAACTCCTTGATATTTGGAGTACCAACCACCACCGGAATAGTTCCTACAAATAATTGCATTGGCACTCTTAACGAAAATTCGACAAAACGACAATGTTGCATTAAAACTATATGGAATTCTTCAAAGTTATTTTCTAAAAGTATTCGGGTAGAAATATGTGCTAAAACAAGAGTATAAAGAAGTATAACGTAACTAATCCTATAGAAGTGCAGTGTGTCACAACCTCACTGAAAGAGAGTAGGTTGTGAACCCCACACACAAGATAGACAAGGGGCGACCCTCAAGTGGCACTCATCCGGCCACATGAGAGCCAAGATTGAGAAGTGTCATGATGAGACCGAGGACGGTGCATCATCCAACACACCAAAAGTGTACATTGAAGCTAAGTTGAGAAATACACAAGGTTCAAGAGAACGAGACGACACGAGTGTCGAAGATAAGCTCGAAGAGGGCCAAGTAGGGCCTCGAGACAAACCTCAAAAGTCGAGGTTTCGACGTGAGTTTCAGCATACAAGTCAGGAATTAAGTCCGCCGATATGAAAAGTACAACCCAAAATAAAACCAACAAAACAGACCAATTCAGTTTGGTCTTGGTTAGTTTGTATACACCATTCAAAGAAACGGGCCAGCGTAATTAACGACGTGCCTTACAGATATTGGTAACTGCATGAATCAGAGAAATAGGTATGAGGTTCATACCTGCAACAAGAGATTGAAAAAACTTCTCTGTGACATAATCTTCCTCATTGGAATTCTCAAAAGCCAAGCTGAACTTGTAGCGCTTCAAAGTTTCCACTTTGTCAACTGCAAATATGAATCGAATAACAATATCAGCAAATGTTCACTAAGTTATTCCATTTTCAAGTCACTATATCTCTTATTATTGGCAATGCTTTTGAGTATGGAATCGCATTTGAATAACAACGAAATACACGAGCTGGGGACATTAGTTAAGCCTTTCATGTACCCCTTAAAATTAGTAAAGGCGTGTTCGGAGAAAGAGTGTAATGACCCAAGCCCACCGCTAGCAGATATTGTTCTCTTTGAACTTTCCCTTTCGTGCTTTCCCTCAAGGTTTTTAAAACGCGTCTGCTAGAGAAAAGCTTCTACACCCTTATAAAGGGTGTTTCGTTTTCATCCTCAACCAATGTGGGATTCTCACAAAGGGCCTTTCGAAAATGAAGCAGTCTTTGAGAGATAACCCGTGGCGATTTAGTTAACCATGGCCCTAGAAGGAAACCATTTTTAAGGTTGTCCCAGGGGATTCTTTCACCAAGGTTAAGGAATTCTTGAATACATCAAGAGAACTCACATCAGTTTCTCAAAAAAAAAAAAAAATTGCATTAGTTTTCCCAAGATAACAGTCTAAATGGAAAGAACTATGTTGTTTTCCATCTGCTACCCACCTAAGAACTAACTTTCAACGACGACATTCAATCAAGATACGTTGTCAATAATATTAAAAAGTCGGTCAATAAATCAAAGTAGAAGTTTTAGTGCACCTCTTCCATCGCGGTTCCTGTGGCAACTACCATAAGAATCAATTTTGACATCAAATTTCTCAAGTGCTTCAAGAGCTTGCAAACGAAAGTTGCGGGCGCCACAATTCGAAATGAAGGCAGCTGCAAGGGCAGGCTCAGTCTTTGGTTGAACTGGTGCCATTATGTCGTATTCTGCCCACGAAAAATATCCAACAGGAACGTCTGATGAAAGACTAGTGGTCATAACCACAGTGTAACCCTTCCTACAGAAGAAGTTCATTTATTATAGAGCTATAAAAGAAATATGCATCTAAAAGCAACCTATAAAAAGCAGAGAGACATGTGACAAGCACAAGAAAGAATGCAACATTACCAGAACGTTACAGGGAAAAACATTTAAAAGTAAGTATAGGCGAAAGAGTTCTCAATTTGTAGGTATTTAATCTTAGACTATCTGAAAGGTGATAATGTGTAAGCGTGGGGAAGAACCTAAGACAATCCCCATATATGAACATTTGGATTATGCAGTCCAAGGAAAATAACCACCACTTTAATGGAAAACTGTGGTCCATAATCTAGATGATGAAAATTGAACAGGACTAAGGGGTAAATTTCCTTGAACCATATAATCCGTAGACCGTAACAGCCCAAGCCCACCACTAGTAGATATTGTCCTCTTTGAGCCTTCTCTTCTAGGTTTCCCCTCAAAGTTTTAAAACGCATCTGTTAGGGAGAGGTTTCTATACCCTTATAAGGAATGTTTCGTTCCTCTCTCCACTGATGTGGGATCTCACAATCCACACCCCTTAAGAGCCCAACGTCCTCACTGGCACAACGCTTGAAGTTTGGTTCTGATACTATTTGTAACAGCCCAAGTCCATTGTTAGTAGATATTGTCATCTTTGGGCTTTCCCTTATGAGCTTCCCCTCAAGGTTTTAAAACGCGTTTGTTAGAGAGAGATTTCTACACCCTTATAAGGAATGTTTCGTTCCCTTCTCCAACTGATGTGAGATCTCACAATCCACCCCTTGGGAGCCCAGCGTCCTCGTTGGCACACCACCCGGAGTTTGGCTCTAATACCATTTGTAACAACCCAAGTCCACCACTAGCAGATATTGTCCTCTTTAGGCTTTCTCTTCTAGGCTTCCCCTCAAGGTTTTAAAACGCGTCTATTAGGAGAGGTTTCCACACCCTTATAAGGAATGCTTTGTTCCCCTCTCCAACCGATGTGGGATCTCACAAAGACCTACCGACAACTTTCTGTGTCATAGAAGAAGATGTCAAGTAAGCTCCAAAAGAGGAGGGATACCTATAAAGTGAAGTGCATGGTAGCAGCTTGGAACTTCACTTCACGTTAATTGTATGTGTGCAGCTAGAGCTAGTAATTAAGTTTGTAGGTTGGCTCAAGGGGGGTAGCTTGGAATTTGAATTAGACTTGGGAGAGAGGACTCTCAAATTACCTATAACCTTGGCTAGAACAGAAGATTCCTCCTTGATTACCAATTTTTTCTTACTGCTATCAGTTTCAAATGAAAAAAGAACATGTACCAAGACCAGCAATGATGTTCACTATCATCACCAAGGCTATAAAGTTATCTTTATCATTGAGAATTACTGCAGTCAGGAATAATGTAATGGAAAGCAGTTCTCTAAACTGTAACAATCCATCATATTAGTTAAGCTTACCCACCGTCTTGCCAAAGCAATATTGTTCTCTGGATAGTAATGCGACGATTCCATCGAACGAAGGACGCTAGCAACATGACCTTGTTGAGGTGATCCCAATGCAGCATCAGGCTGCTCACCAGGATTCAATCCAAACTGGCATCCCACATCACAAGTTTTCCAATCCTATGAAGAATTTCAAAAGGGTAAACACCAATTTCTAGGAACTTAAAACTGAAGAAGAACAAGAATCTAGTTTGCTACAAACAAGAACGTATGGCAATCAATGCCCACAAAACTCAATTATGTAACTAAAAGAGGTCATTAACTAAGCAATTCCAGTAAGAGATCTAACAAATTCAGACATTGGTATTAACGAAGCAAACTCTTGAATGAGCTTCAAACTTGTTCAAGCCAAAAGACCAGTAAGATCAAAACTCCAAGCTAAAAGGAGAGATAGAAAGAACCTTCTCGGACCCAGAAACCAAAACAGGTTTCCTTTTGAAGTCCCTAGAGTACTCCACCGCATCCACCTTCTCCAGCCACTCCTCACAGTTAACTCTACCCATTACTCCATCAATTGTGATTCCAGTGCTAACATCTTCGATTTCTTCTTGCAAAGGCGGAGGTCCATAGAATAAGTCGACCCAAGAGTCCACCATAGCCGCATTTTTCGCGATATCGAGCCGACTTAGAGAAGCGATCTCTGCTATGACCACCATCGCTACAAACAGAGGCAAGAAATGGGTCCATTTCCACTTGCTTGCTGGAGAAACCCCATTAAAACCCATCGAATCATTATGGGTCGTTCCTGTTCTACAGATTTTTTGCTTTGATAACATACCCATCTGGGAAATCAAGAAGTTGAAGAAATTTGGGCGAGAAAACGAAGAGAATAGGAAAGGGATTGTTGATGAACAGAGTGGAATTGACTTGTTTTCAACATTTAAAGCTGTGTTGAAGCAATAGCCATAGTTAAGGCCAATTGGGTCAGAGCAGAAGGAAAGGGAATGATGAAAAGTGGAGTGGGGTTCGCTGGTGTGTCAATGGTTTCGTGTTCTTCAATCAAGAGAACAGGATTGTGAAGAAGAATCAAGCTAAGAGCGTAGATTTTGGTTGATTTTGGTTGATTTTGAAGTCTACGCTTAAAGCGGAGTACCTAATCCCTTCGTTTTTGCTGTGAAAGTTTCATACTCTTCGTTGGATTATGTCCCTCTTTGGACAACACCGTGGGCAGATGAACACTTTATCGTTACAACTTTGAGGCAATCTATGGAATATAATTTCTAATTTTATGTTTTCTTTTTTAATATTCTCAATAAGAAAAAAGAAAAAAAAAATAACAAATATCTTAAATTTTCTAAAAAAAGCTATTAAAAAGTATCTATTAATTACCATTATGTTTTTTCCTTAGTATATATATTTAGACGATTTTTTTATTAATAACTTTAAAGTTTTTAGAAAATTTATCTTCATACCATTTCTCCATAAATGAATTTTAAATTAATCTAAGTATTTTTTATTAATTGTGATTTTTTTTTTTCCATTCAAGTTCTTCCTTGGTAAAAAAATCTACTTACAACTTGACTCAACTCTTCCTCGAAAAAAGACGGGGCAAATTGAGTTGTCGATTCAGAATTTCCTGAATTTCCTATTTCGATTTCAATTTTGCTTGACAAAAGATAGATAGAAGTCTTTCTTCCCCTTTTTTTTATCGATTTTTTTCTTTATTCAAGGGTAAAATAAGTCAATTTCTTTTGTCGATCGATTTAAACATTGAGTTTGTTTGAAATTGAAAGCCTTTTGGCACTCAACGGACCTTTTATTTAGTATTGGTTTATGAAAGCGGAAAGATCTACTCTAAACATTTAAGTTCTTGAAGTTCTCACTCTGAACTTGATTTAATAAGATAAAAGAAAAAGATCAAAGTAAGACTCAACATTCATTCAAGCATATTCTCTCGTGAACCCATTTATTCTTGAACCTATTCTATAAATTCGGTCCCACTACTTCCATCCTACTCGTTGTCCAATAATTCGAGCATATTCTCTCATGAACCCATTTATTTTTGAACTTATTCTATAAACTTGGTCTCACTACTTCCATCCTACTCGTTGCCCAAAACCACTCGAGCATTGTACAAGTGCTTAAAGCTCCTTAGGGTCGTAGCGACATGCTCGGAAGCAAACTACCAAAGCCTATCAGAGAGAACTTGGCTTGGTTAGTTGATTCATCCATTTTCAACCCCAACAAACTAACAAAACATGAATTCAATGACATTTTATTTTAGTAATAATTGGATCATATTTGAAATTAATATTTTTCTAGTAAGTTAATATTATTTTTTTTTCCATACACCGTTCAGTCATTCAGAAAATATTCACTATTCAAAATCACGTCTTTTATTTGTTTAGAATATTAGGGACAAAATAGTAACAATCATCACAAATTTTCTAAGAAAAAACCAACAATGGTTTTTTTAAAGAAATATGATTGAATCTGCGTATTATAGCTTATATAAGATCGTAACGAAGCAAGCAAAGATATAATAGCTTAAGTCCCGTATGATAACCATTCGAACAAAGCAACTACTCAAGCGAGCACTTAGCCATCGACATACTCCATAAGCAAGAGAAAGGCTCCATCTAAAGAGAATCAATAAGTCTGTTCAAATCTATTGTTTTATGTAATAGTAATTTACATTTGAGGTCTCTACCTGAACTTCAAAATGAGAGTATTTCAAAACAGATGAAAAAGGGTGTGTATATCTATCTCAGTATCAGGGTCGGTGTCTAGCTTTCTCTATATCATGTATATTCATACCCTAAATCTATTGGAATTTCCATTTCTTCAAACTCAAAGAAGAAAAAAAGCAGGAGAAATGAAAGGGTTAACATATATTTCACTCTATATTTGATGAACTAAGAAAAAGTTTAGTTTGTACCATAAACAAACGTATTTTCTCCTTCCAGCCGTAGATCTTCTGGTAGAATTATTGTTGTCACTTCCCTTATTTACTTTTTGATGCTCTTTCAAAAGGAAAAACAGAATCGTGTCGCGTTCGGTTAACGAGCTTGAACAGCCGGGTGTTTTAACATGTTGGAATGAGTTGTTGTCAGCTCCCTCTTACACAGTAACACAAATCTGAATTTGGAGGCACAAAGTTTTTGCATCTGGCTTTTATCTTTCTGATGATAATCTTTTATATGGTGCAACCTGAGAGATCAAATAGCAGCATATTCGGTCCTGGATCATTTGTAAAATGCAATTATTGGTTCTCCAAAGAGAGATCAAAGGCAATCCCGAGTTTTACCCGATCGTTGCCTAAAGAATCAGAGGAAGCTTTCTTCAATCTTTTTGTAATAGGCGTGCCACCAGACAACTCTCCTGGATGCGTATCCACAAAGTTTTGATCTGAAACTTCTGCAATGAAGAGATAATAGACACTTAGTTAGTATGAAAACAGAAAAATCACATTAAGCATTGAACATTCATACAATAAGGCAAATTCCTTGACATGGATGCTCTAATTTAACCTAAGTGTTATGATCCCAAGAATTTCTGCTTTAATTCATCCTTAAACGGCTACTGTCCTAGAATTAGTCTACCATTAGCCTGGCTTCATCTAGAGGTTCATCAATATTCAAAATGCTGTCCATCCTAGTCATTTCTACTTGGTTTTATTCGTTTTTTCCGTACAACAATGTTCATCCAACTTTACATAAAGGACTTCTACTTTTTCAAATATAAATATACATCAATCAACTTCAAATTGATAAGATACGCAATCAGTTAGCCCGTGAGTTCTTAATTGTAACATAGCATGAAGAACTGTGACGTTAAATCTTGTGACCCAGGTGTAAACACTATAAATCAAGCAAAGGGAACAAAGTTACCAAAACACTGAAAACCAAGTTGAAACTATCCGATTAATGTATTAGAATATATAGATTTTCCATTGCTAGGAAGATAACACAATATCCTAAGCTTGATGTACAAATTTTACAACTCGGATGCACTAAGTCGTATTTCAGAAACCCTCTCATAGGAAACACATTTGATGAACACAAAATTTAAGCAAAAACGTTTGCAGGACTTCAAGTGGTGCAGGCAATGTGGCAACTAATGGTAACATCACAAAGTAATGGTCATATTGGTACACCAACACAAACTTAAATCAGAAAAACAGTGCATCTAAATGGTGCTTAAGTCAATACTACTACTAGTATAATTATTGCAAACACCTTCAACATAACGAAAAATGATTGGAAGATCACAACAACAAAATATGAAGCATATGGCCGATCATCATCAATAGTGTACATTCATAATAAGGGAATAGATTACAAATTTTAAGTATATTAGACAGTAGTATCAACGAAAAGTGAGACTCTGGAAAAGAGTTTGGAAAACATGAACAATGTGTTCGGGTACCTGCAACGATTGTATGAGAATCACGACAGCATGGAGGAATCTGCTGAGAACTTCTGGCAGATTGACAGGAGTTTGTCTTGTTTCTTATGTGACTCCTATCACTACAACTTCCACATTCTTCAAGAACATCAGTAGTTTCCGGAGTACGCTGATTTCCTGCAGAAGGGAAATGATTTATCCATACATCCTCTAAAATAGCGGGAGAATCGGCAGTCTTATGCAATAAAGGATCAGTTCTCCCAATGTTAGCCTTCTGCCAGGAGGCATCCTGAAGGACCATCGACTAAGAAAGAAATAAAACAAGAGGAAATCATTAAGGACGTAGAGGAATGATATAGGGAACTCACTCCCACTCTTGCTGTGGATGTATTGCCTCACCTCTGAAGAAGATATATTAGGCATGATCGGCTTCCGACGCATTTTCTGTTTCGAGGAAAAAGCACGAAGATGCCTATATCGATGCAAATCTTGGACAAAAGATGCTTCTAAAGCATCAAGAAATAATCTGTGTTTCTCATCTGTCCAATGTGTTTGCACCTGAAATTTCCAATTAGTAAAACAATGAGTAAAACCATTCCTCATATTTCACGTGAAATTTTCAAATTGTTCCCTAATATGAAATAAAATTTAGAGCTAAAACATTTGATACAAATAAAATGAGTGTCCTACAAGAGAAAATAACAACTAAAACAAGGGGAATTCAAAGAGTAAAATGTTTTCTTTTAAAAACAAAAAAACAAAATTGAATCAAAAAGACTTAACTCGAAATTCATCCACGATTTAACTTGAATATGCCCTAACACTAAACATTCAAATGGGAGGTACCCAAAACCACTCTACCATTAAAAATTTCTCAAGGCACCACCAAGAGAAAAAGAATCACTCATAATCAAGGATATTAGTTTCGAGAGCACAAAAACTAGGTCACACGAACTCCTGGCGCTACGTTCAAAGCAGAAAAACAAAGCACAGTCCGCAAAAACTCGTTGATACCAAGGAAAAACTCAAAATCATACTTCCAAGAAACAGCAAAAACAAAAGAGAGAGAGTCATAATTTACCGCATCCAGTTGAAAACAATGATGAGAAGGCATCAAAGGCAAATCCCCCTCGGACGCATCAACGGTATTGGAAGAAGAGTAGGATTCGGAGTTCAAACGAGTCAAGTCGCTAGCAGAGACCGACATGGATGATTCTCGATCTGCAACCGGCGGCGACATGGACGACGGCGTATGAGCGTCTACCATTTCGGAAGGATCAAAGACAAAGCGAAATCGTTCGGAGCAGCCAAATATAGAAAATCAAATCAAAGAAAAAAAAGGAAATCGTGGGCGAAAATTTAGGTCCGAAACCCTCTCGGGATTCAGGCTCGTGCAGATATGAAGAGAGATAGAGAGGGATTCGGTGAATGGTGGTGGTCTGTGTTTATTTGGGGGCGAAACCCATATAAAAAGGCTCCACATGGGCAACGCTTTTACACGTGTAAAAAGCGTCAACTCAATTCCACGTCATCGCCGATATAAATATCTGTGGCCAATGTCAGCCAGATATTTTTTTCTGCCAACCTATGCTAACATGCACCTTTCTCCACGCGCCATTCCGATATTTTTTCGCGCGTGATCCTAAAATCATCTCACTTTCTTCTATGCTTAAGATTTTTATTTTAGATTAAAATATCATTTTATTTTTAAATATCTGAATTTAATATCTATATTTTTTAGAAATATTTCTTAATATAAAGAAAAAAAATTTTACTTTTATTCTTTTTATCAATTTTGAACCATATTGGAAAAATATCTTACTATCCATTAAAATTATTTTTATTACATTACCAATATTTTTAAAATAAAAATTAAGTATATAATTGTCTTTTTTTTTTAATATTATTGATTGAAAAATATTAAATATGGTCTAAAATAAAAGATTATAATAACTATTAAAATGGAAGAAGTTAAAGTAAAATCAAAATAAAATATTAATAATCATTATGATTAGATTTTTGTTTCCAATAAAATATCTAAATGCACTTTTTTGAGTTTGTTTCTTAAAGGGAAAATATAATATAATTATAATGTCATCATCAATTATGCTTTTTTTTTTATAATTCAATTAAGTTCCTTTTAATCCAAACTTTTTTAAAATAAAAATAAAAATTATACTTTATATTAATATTCCAATTAGTTGAGTAATATTCAACTTCTTTCCTTGTTGGTCTCCAACGAGACCACAGGTCAACCACCTAATTAGAAGTAGCCTTAGCCATTAGACCACAGGTCAACCACCTAATTAGAAGTAGCCTTAGCCATTAGACCACAGGTCAACCACCTAATTAGAAGTGGCCTTAGCCATTAGACCACAGGTCAACCACCTAATTAGAAGTAGCCTTAGCCATTAGACCACAAGACTCTCAGTCCAACCACCTAATTAGAAGTCAACGCCATTAGGCCACATGACTCATCCAATGGGATTTGAAATATGGAAGTAGAAACATTATGTATGGATAAACATAATAAAAATATACATGAATTCTCACTGCATCAATCATTAACTAACACACCCGGTGGGACTTGAACCCAGAACCCACAATCACCTGATTAGAAGTCAAAACGTCTTATCCATTAGCCAAAAAATCATTAACACACCCGGTGGGACTTGAACCCACAATCGCCTGATTAGAAGTCAGACGCCTTATCCATTAGGCCACAGGTGCTCTTCCTGTTGGATTCAAACATCTCGAACCCACAAAACAAGATTCTCACTGCATCAAAAAATTTATAAATAACAATGCAACAAAATCAATCATTATCACACCCGTTCGGACTCGAACCAATATCTATTGGGCCACGGGTGCTCTTCCCATGGGACTCAAAACATCTCGAATCTACAAAACAAGAATTCTCAAACAAAATCAATCATTATCACACCCGTTGGGACTCGAACCAATATCCATTGGGCTACGGGTGCTCTTCTTGTGGGACTCAAAACATCCCGAATCTACAAAACAAGAATTCTCAAACAAAATCAATCATTATCACACCCGTTGGGACTCGAACCAACAATTGCGAATCTACAAAACAAGAATTCTCACTGCATCAAAAATTTTGTAAATAACCATGCAACAAAATCATTATCACACCCGGTGGGACTTGAACCCACAATCGCCTGATTAGAAGTCAGACGCCTTATCCATTGGGCCACGGGTGCTCTTCCCATGGGACTCAAAACATCTTGAATCCACAAAACAAGAATTCTCATTACTGCATCAAAAAATTTATAAATAACCATGCAACAAAATCATTATCATACCCGATGGGACTTGAACCCATAATCACCTAATTAGAAATCAAACACCTTATCCATTAGGCCATGGGTGCTCTTCTTTGGGACTCAAAACATCTCGAACCCACAAAACAAGAATTCTCATTGCATCAAAAAAATTTTATAAATAATCATGCAACAAAATTATTATCACACCCGATGGGACTTGAACCCACAATCGCCTAATTAGAAGTCAGACGCCTTATCCATTGGGCCACGGGTGCTCTTCTCGTGGGACTTAAGAACCCACAAAACAAGAATTCTCACTGCATCAAAAAATTTATAAATAACCATGCAACAAAATCAATCATTATCATACTCGTTGGGACTCAAACCCACAATTACCTTATTAAAATTCAGACGCATCAAAAAATTTATAAATAACCATGGAACAAAATCATTATCATACTCGGTGGGATTTATTAGAAGTCCTTATCCATCATCTCGAACCCACAAAACAAGAATTCTCAGCTGATTAGAAGTCAGGCGCCTTATCCAATTGGCCACGGATGCTCTTCCCATGGGACTCAAAACATCTCGAACCCACAAAACAAGAATCCTCACTGCATCAAAATATTTATAAATAACCATGCGGATTAGAAGTCAGATGCCTTATCCATTAGGCCATGGGTGCTCTTCCCGTGGGACTCAAAACATCTCGAACCCACCAAACAAGAATTCTCACTACATCAAAAAATTTATAAATAACCATGCAACAAAATCATTATCACACCCGGTGGGACTTGAACCCACATCTCGAACCCACAAAACAAGAATTCTCACTGCATCAAAAAATTTATAAATAACCATGCAACAAAATCATTATTACACCCGGTGGGACTTGAACTAACGATCACTTGATTAAAAGTTAGATGTCTTATCCTTTAGGCCACGGGTGCTCTTCACATGAGACTCAAAACATCTCGAACCCACAAAACAAGAATTCTCACTGCATTAAAAAATTTATAAATAACCATGCAACAAAATCATTATCACACCCGATAGGACTTAAACCCACAATCACCAGATTAGAAGTCAAACACCTTATCCATTAGGCCACAAGTGCTCTTCCTATAGGAATCAAAACATCTCGAGCCCACAAAACAAGAATTCTCACTGCATCAAAATATTTATAAATAACCATGCAACAAAATCATTATAACACCCGGTGGGACTTGAAGCCACAATTGCCTAATTAGAAGTTAGATGCCTTATCCATTAGGCCACAGGTGCTCTTTCAGTGGGACTCAAAACATCTCGAACCCATAAAACAAGAATTCTCATTGCATCAAAAAAAATTTAAATAACCTTGCAACAAAATCATTATCACACCCAGTTGAACTTGAACCCACAATCGCCTGATTAGAAGTCAGACGCTTTATCAATAGTAGGAAATACACTAGTGGTTCAAAATACTAATTTACTATAATTGATGTAGTTAGAGTGCCGCCTAAGATCCAAATTGCTTCAAGCACGGGTGCTCTTCCCATGGGACTCGAAACCACAAAACAAGAAATCTTACGGCATCAAAAATTTTATACAAACATAAATAATCATGCAACAAAATCGTTATCACACCCAATGGGACTTGAACCCACAATTGTCTGATTAGAAATCAGATGCCTTATCCATTAGGTCTTGGGTGCTCTTCCCATAAGACTTGAAACATCTTGAACCCACAAAACAAAAATTTTAACTGCATCAAAAAATTTATACAAACATAAATAACCTAGCCACAAATCATTATCACACCCAGTGGGACTCAAACCCATAATCGCCTAATTAACGTCATATCCATTAAACCACAAGCACTCTTTTAATGGAACTCGAAACATGGTAGCAAAATCACATCCGGTGAAACATTATGCATGGATGGTATGAACGGTTTATTTGAAGTCAAACGTCTTATTCATTAGACCGCGTACACTCTTTCTCAAAACATGGAAGCATTCCCATAAAAGAGTAAAATGGAGAATTTCGTGAACCCGAGACACACAGTTCAATAATTTTTCTAGTGTCGGTGATTTGATCATCTCGTATCCGAGCTGTGGAATAATAAGAACTTGCTTCCCTCTCATACGCCTCAGTAACGTTCACCTTGAACCTTTCCTCCTCTTCTTTGTCCCATTGCTAACGGTAAGAATCCTACTTAGGCTAATTAAGAGAACGATCATGGTATATAAATTAGGGACACCATGTCTATTAGTACGAGACTTTTTGGAAAACTAAAATCAAAGCTATTAGAACATATACTGATAGTAAACAATATCATATTATTACGAGTGTTCGTTGTTCCTAACACTTAACGAGGTCAAGAGAAAAGTTTAAAAACTAATATCGATGGGAACAACAATCCTCAACAATGGTATATGATAGTGTCCATTTCAAGCTCTCGTGATTTTGCTTTTGGTTTCTCCAAAGGGACTCATTCTAATGAAGATAGTGTCTATAACTACGATCTTCTCCTTAATTATCCAACATGAGACTTCATCGATCTTCAACAATTGTAACAGCTCAAACTCACCGCTAACATATTTTGGCCAATTACGTATTGACGTTAGTCTCACGATTTTAAAAGCATCTATTAGGGAGAGGTTTCCACACCCTTATAAAGAATGTTTCGTTCTCCTTTCCAAGCAACGTGGGATCTCACAATCCACCTTTTTTGGATTTAAAAATGCGTCTATCAGGGGGAGGTTTCCACACCCTTATAAAGAAAGTTTTGTTCCTCTCTCCAACGAACGTAGGATCAATCCACCCTACTTGAGGGTCCAACGTCCTTGCTTGGACATCGTCCAGTGTCTGGCTTTGATATCATTTGTAACAACTCAAGCCCACTGCTAACATATATTGTCTGCTTTGCTCTGTTGCATATCGTCGTCAGCTTCACGATTTTAAAACGTGCCTATTAGGGAGAGATTCTCACGCCCTTATAAAAAATGTTTCTTTCCCCTTTCCAACGAACATGAGATCTCACAATCCACCCTTCACGGGGGCCCAACGTCCTCGCTTGCACATTGCCCGGTGTCTAGCTTTGACACCATTTATAACAGCCCAAGTCCACCACTAACAAATATTATCCACGTTGGCTCATTATATATCGTCATCAGTCCCACAGTTTTAAAACACGTCTATTACGGAGAGGTTTTCACATCTTTATAAAGAATGCTTTATTCCCCTCTCCAACCAACGTGGAATCTCACAATCCACCCTCTCGAGGGTCCAGCATCCTTGCACCGCCTAGTGTCTGGCTCTAATACCATTTATAACAGCTCAAACCCACCGCTAACAGATATTATCCATTTTGGCCCATTACGTACCGCTAATAGCATCACACTTTTAAAACACGTCTATTAGGGAGAGGTTTTCACACCCTAATAAAGAATGCTTCATCCTCCTCTCCAACCAACCTAGGATCTCACAACAATCCTCCTCTTACATGAATTCCTCGCTTCTTCTCGTTCTTTTCGATTCGACTCAGTAAACCAACAGCCATTACATTGCAAACTTAACATATAACCAAGAAATTGATGAAACTATAGTATAATCAAAAGACATGCTCAAATTTTCATGAAGGAAATGGTGAGGCAAACTATCAAAAACAGCTTTACAGAGGTCCAAAGTTCAAGCAAACAACCATTGGAACACAAAAGGTCCATATATACAGCAATAGCTCAACTCTGCTATCTGTCAGCTATCTACATACCGGTGCTGAACTTTGATATCTACAGCTACCAACCTATCTCTAAGTTTGATATCAGATTAGAAACACACAATCTAAGCCTTTTATACATTATATCTAAATTTGAGTGCTCATCATGGTACCTCTACCAAGGGCCTGTCAGTGTTCTTCTTAAGCAGAGCCTTTTGGCACCAAAATGACATTTCATCTTCTCCAAAACCTGTCAAAAGTAAAGGATTGTTAAAATGAAAGCTTGTGTGTTTAAAGAAGCTGATATCAATGTACCTGATCTTTCTGGGTTTCCATTATCTCTCTCTGCAGATGATAAGATGCATAAAAAATGGAGGTCAAGATGATTGTTTCAGCCAATTATATCAAATGAAATCATTTTTTGATGTGTAATGTACCTGTTTCTTCTGCAATTCTTGGTTCATTTCTTTGAGTTTTGCAACTTCTGCTTCAAGTTCCAAGGTGTATGCCTGCAAATATCAAACTGTTCTTATGGAAGAATCTCAAATTTGAATGTGACTAGCTGAGGCTTGGATTCTACAGGTCTATTCTGATCAATATTTTAAAGATATTTTGGCTACTTTGAACTGTTTCCAGTTGCATACTCGTTGCATGCCACCAAAATCCTTGTATTGCATCACTTTATTTCTCTCTGTGAGATCCCACATCGGTTAGAGAGGAGAACGAAGTATTCTTTATAAGGGTGTGGAAAACTTTCCCTAAAAAACGCGTTTTAAAAATCTTGAGAGGAAACTGGAAAGGGAAAACCCAAAGAGGATAACATCGGCTAGCGGTGGGCTTGAGCTGTTACAAATGGTATCAGAGCCAGCACCAAGCGGTGTTCCAACAAGGATGTTGGGCCGCCAAGGGAAGTGGATTTTGAGATCTCACATCGGTTGGAGAGGAGAATGAAGCATTCCTTATAAGGGTGTGGAAACCTCTTCCTAACAGACGCGCTTTAAAAACATTGAGGAGAAGCTCAAAAAGGAAAGCCCAAAGAGGACAACATCTGCTAGTGGAGGACTTGGGTTGTTACAAATGGTATCATAGCCAGACACCGAGCGGTGTGCCAGCAAGAACACTGGGCTCCCAAGGGGAGTGGATTGTGAGATCCCACATCGATTGGAGAGGAGAATGAAGCATTCCTAAGGGTGTGGATACCTCTTCCTTACAGACACGTTTTAAAAACTTTGACGGAAACCTCTAAAGTGAAAGCCCAAAGACGACAATATCTGCTAGCAGTGGGCTTGGGTTGTTATACTGACGTTTCAGCAGAATTATGTTTTTGTTTGGTAGACCTGAAATGCTGGAGAATTTGACTAGTCGTCAATTCTTCCTACCCTATATGCTACCTAAGCCCGTGGTGGTGCCTTTTTCACTTATAGCCTATAATATTACTTTCTTCATTTCTCTCAATCTTGCTTTCAAACTCTTCTTCTAAAATCTTTTTCTGCCCCTGTTTTCTAAAACCTTCTTCTTAAAGCATGCCAGAGGCTTGGGCATATGGACAGACATGATTTCGAATTGGCTGATTAACTCAGTGGTGAGAGTGAGTCCCACACAATCCCTTACAAACATCCCATAAGAGCACAATTGTGACAAGTGACAATCAAAATGGCCTGAAACTGCAAGTTTTACAGGCAATGATACAGGGAATCCATCCATAATATTTTGGCTAGAAGTTTTTTCAGTGGTTCACTACTTCAAAACAAGTCCTAAGAAACTGTACAGCAAATGAACATTACTTTGAAAAACCAAAGCAAACTGGAAAGAGCATTTCAGGGTTAAAAAGTGATAACCATTAGCATAGCTACCTGTTTACGAGCTCGTGATCTTGCAGCCGACTCTCGGTTCTTTATCATTCGTCGTTGCCTCCTCTCGACGACTTTCTCCAACACTCCACCGCTTCGCCTTCCCCGACCAAACGAATATGGAACTGGAGAAAATGAAGATGTAGATATGCTGTTTTTTGTAATCATGTCAGATGATATTGTGCTTGTAGGAGATCTTGAAGCAACAGTTACACATCCCGTGCCTAAACCGATCGCACCGACACCACTGCCCTGAATTAAAGGATCATATAAAGAAGGTTTGGGAGCCACAACCAAATTAGTAGCAGCTCCAGTAGTATGCTGTGGATGATTGTTCACTAAATTCATTGAAGAAGCAAAGGTCACAGTAGCTGGTTTGGGAAAAAGTGGCTGCTGCTGCTGCTGAGGAGACCTTACAGCTCCTGCACTTAACATCCCATGAGCCAAACCACCATTGTTTTTGTTCTCAGCTATCTGATTTTCCATGAACATCCCAAGAGCCAAGCAAGCATTGTTGTCATCTCTTGACAATCCACCAAAAAATCCACAGCTAAACGGCCGATCCTCGACACGTCGAGGCTCCTCTCTTACCACTCCAGCTCTAGCTAAGAACTCCTCCAATGTCACCTCCCCTAACGTTGGTTGTCGTCGAGGCGTTGCCTCGATTCCACTTCCCTCTTTGCTCAAGTCTTTCCAAACTTCATCAACCGTTTTTTGACTAATGGTCCGTGGTAATGTTAATGAACCTTGTCTCTGCAAGTTCCCACCATTGGTGCTTCCAGCTCCGCCCACAGCAGCAGCTGTAGATGTCATTGCCTGAGACTCTTCTGCTGTCCATATGTTTTTTAGAAGTTCATCCATATTCATTGAACCAACATCCTTTCCAAGTCCATTCCATGTGTTCTGAAATTCATCAAAGGTTAAAGAGTATATGGAAGGCTGTCTGGTTAATGTGAAATTTCCTTGTGTCTTAGCCATGGTGCCTTCTCCTGGTGGCATATCCTCAAAGCTCCTGAAATTCATTTGCGAGCTCGACTCGTGTCGACACGACAACCGCTTTGAACAGCCAGCCGTCTATCTCTTCTTCCCAAGCCTTGGCCTGTCTCAGTTTTCTTACTACTGAATCAAGGAAAACTTATCAGTGGAATGAAAGATAAAGGTTTTTCGTGGCCTCTGAATTCTGTATGGAATAGCTTATAAACATTACCGTTCAATTACTATGATTTCCATACTCCTAACACTAACACAAAAAACTTCTCACCCCATTCGTGAGATCCCACCTCAGTTGGAAGGAGAACCAATATTCTTCACAAGGGTGTAGAAACTTCTCCCTAACATATGCGTTTTAAAAACTTTGAGGGGAAGCTTGAAAGAGAAAGCCCAAAGAGAACAATATCTGCTAGTGGTGGGCTTGGACTGTTACAAACAGTATCGGAGCCAGACATCGAGTGATGTGCCAGTGAGGAGACTGAGCCCCAAATGGGGGTGGACATAAGGCAGTGTGTCAGCAAGAATGTTGGGCCTCGAAGTGGGATAGATTGGGGAGTCCCACATTGATTGGAGAAGTGAACGACCCAATGAAGACGCTGGGCCACAAAGAGGGTGGATTGTGAGATCCTATATTGATTGAGGAGTAGAATGAAGCATTGAGTGTGGAAACCTCTCCCTAGCATACACGTTTTAAAAACCTGAGGGAAAGCCTAAATAGAACAGAATCTACCCGCGGTGGATTGAGCTCACCACAACAAGCCCACATCACAACCAGATAATTGGTGAAGCAAGAACTGATACTCAAAACTAGCACCATCATAAACTAAAACTTTGATTGCACCAGTTCATCATAATGATGAGACGAAATCTAAAACATTTGGACCATTGATTCCAAGATCTTGATACCCAAAACAGGCAGCAAATAACAATTTTCAAGAGGTCACTACTCTCTAAACTGACCCTTTTTCTTAATCTACAAACCCAAGCTTCAAACAAGATCAAATCAAAACCTCAAACAAGAAAACCCATCAGACAATCATTAAACACAGTATTATTACAGATAAATTTAGATAAAGAGCTAAAACTACAGCACATTTTAACATCTGCAATCCCAAACCAACATTTTAACATCGATAAACCACAAAAACACAGAACAGAAGGGGAAAAAACAACCATTTTTTAGAACATCAACGAAAAGGAAAACTGGGAGTGAAATGAAATGGCAGCTCACCTTAAAAAAAACAAAAAAAATCCTGTTGTTTTCCTTTTTCTAAGGAAAAATTGTTGGGCACTTTTGGGAAAAATGGCAGTGACCTGAACTGAGAGACCCCTTCTTTCTTTGGGCTGGTGGAGACGACAGGTGTCTGTCGCAGAGATCTGAGCTTGTATAAAGGATTTGAGAGCTTAATTTTCTGGGATTTTAAAATAAAAATTTAGACTTCATTTTTTTTTTTATTTGGATTAGAAATATAATATTGATTAAAAGCAAAGGCATCCATTTAGATTCAACAACGTGGACCAATGGATGAAGGTCTGAAAGGTGAAATTGACCGGCGAGCCAATGGAGAACAGCAAAGTGGATAAATATGGACCGTTGGATTCAGCTTTCCGACAAAAGGATGCGATTGTAAATTTGCGGTTTTTTTGGTTGTTAACGGTCTGAGGATTTTCCTACTACTAAAGAACATCATGTGCTGCTCTCAGCCAATAGGAATTTGCCAAATTGCCTATCAGAAAAGACAAAACTTTTTTGACTTTTTTCTTTTATCATTTTTTTTAAGAATAGGATAATGCTTTTGTAAAAATAAATAGATATTTACCCAAACTTTATTAATATATTTATCAATAATATTTTGATATTTGGACTCTTATTGTTCTTCTCGATCATCTTGACTAAACAATGTTAATGAGTCTTTTTCGATTTTAAATAGATTTTTAGGAAAATAACTGTGATCTTAAATTTTAAGGGAATATCAGTCTGAATTTGAAATTTAGAGACGGATCGTATAAGTAAACTCAATTAAATATTTATCTTATTGATCATGAGTCGGGAGTAGGGGTATAATAATTAATTAATTGAACCCACAAAAAATTTTAAGTAAAAAATGATAATTTAGGATTTAACAGAGTGGATGGAATTGGGAAGTAATTTGTGGAGGAGAATCCAACATAGGGCGTAGGTTTTGTAAATTGATGGCAGACAATCCAGTGCTCCCCATTTTTAATTTAAACCCTTTTACTTGACGTATCAAATTAGAACACGTCACTTTCATGTGGCTCACACGTGGCGACCTCTTATTGATGTTGGGTTATGGTGGGCCCGCACTTTGTGGGCTTAATCAAATCTTATATTAATGGTAACAAGTCCACCGTTGACTCTTCCTCCTTTTTTGGGTTGTTCGTTGCCGACTTGTTTTATATTTTATTTTTAAAAATATATCTTTTAATTTTATATAGTATTTCAAAAATATCTTCATTAACAACTCTTAGAACTTCTTTAAAGATTAAAGAAAATATATTCTTAAAAGTATCATTAACAATAAATATATATTATCACCCTTTTAATATTATTTTTTAAATTTATTAGTATTTTTTATTATTTTTTTAGTTTTTTAAAAAATTAAGTGGGTTATTTAAGAAAATAAATAAAAAACTTCAAAAAAAAAAAAACTTTAATTTTTTTCTAAATTATTGAAAATATCGTAACTTCAAGATTATTTCAATAATATTCTTAAATATTTATGCTTCTATTTCTTGCTATACTTCACGACGCCCTAATTCTTCGTTCTTTTAGAAAGAGAAGCGTTTTTACATCTTCATAACTCGAAATGACAAATGGGTGAAGAGAGGAAATGTTCCTTTTTCTAAGGTACCCCGAGAACAACTCTAAGGTACTCTAGAAACAGATCCAATGGAGACGAAGTGGGGCCTATAGCTCAGAGGATTAGAGCACGTGGCTACGAACAACAATGTCAAGGGTTCAAATCCCTCATCCCACACCCGACCAAAGTCTTCATTTTCACTTTCACCTTCTTTCAATACTTTTGAGATCACGCAATAAATAAATAAATAAAGCCAACGAAAATTCGTTCACTTACAATCAATCCGAAGTCTAATTCATAAAACAAGTGTAAGTAACATGCAACGATGAAAGTTTAAGCACAGAATTAGAGGCCTATAATTAGAAGTTCACCTTAGTGGACAAGGAGAATGCACCTCGTTCGATTGAAAACTTCTTTCCTTCATCCTAAGATGTCACTGACAGACTAAAATCGGTCTCTAGCCTATTGTAATGAAGGAACTTAACAGGGGCATTTCTTCAATACTTCTAAAGTAGTATGTGGAACTTCCACACTAATCACTATGCTAAGAAGTAATGCATCACTGATTATGCAATAAAAACAATCATGTGGCAGCATGTGAAATGACAAAGGTTTGTATCTTACTTTATAACTAGTAACTAGAAAACAGGTTATCATTTCAATCCAAACAACCAGTGACTACATCATGATAAGGAGTGGCGCCTAAATGTTTCAGTAACAACTCAAGCTTACAGATAACAAATATGGTCCGCTTGGCCTGTTACATATCGCCGTCAACCTCACGGTTCTAAAAAGTGACTACTAGAGAGAGGTTTCCACACCCTTAAAGAATGCTTCGTTTCTCTCCAACCGATGTGAGATTTTACAATCCACCCCCTCCTCCCGCCCTCACTGACACACCTCTCAAAACCTGGCTCTAATATCATTTGTAACAGCTCAAGCCCACCGCTAGTAGATATTGTTTGCTTTGGCCCACTACGTATCGTCATCAGCCTCACGATTTTAAAATGAGTCTATTAGGGAGAGATTTCCACACCCTCATAAAGAATGTTTGGTTCCCCTCTCCTACCAATGTGGGATCTCACGGTTTCACAACAAAAAAAAACAGATCAAAACATAATTGACCAGTTTAAGCTACTTTCGTAATTCTAGACGGGCACTGAATTATAAAATAACAAACCGACTATTTTCACCTAAACTCAATTCTACTTTAAATTCTTAATTTTGTAAACCTGTGCAAAGTTCGATTCAATGTAAGCAACTGCAAAAGAATTGGTAATAGATCATTGATTACTGAGTGTTCCTTGAGGATATAAGGACTAAATGACACTTCACAAATGGGACAGAGAGATAACCAAATTCACATACGAAAGAATCAATCTTGAAACAACACCATCAATCGGGCATAATGGCATTATCTTAATGAAAATAAATCAAAGGCAAACTTTCAAAAATCATAGCACGGGCAATAAAATGGAACAGAGATGTGCCATAAAATAACACAATTGAATGGTGTTCGTCAACCAAAACTAACAGCTAAGTCAAAGAACCGGACTACCTAATTCAACAAGGATTGGCAAAAAAATGAGAAAATGAGAACTAGGAATCATTGGGTATGGCAGAGCTTAGAAAGAAAAGAAATGCCATTCATTCATACTGCTCCAGCCTTCCAATTAACTAATAGCATTCCAATGCCGAATAATATAATAGCAAAAGAGTCTAAACCATTAAGACAAAATCTAATTAATGAGAGAACAGATAGAAGGGTTGAACACAAAAAAGGCTTGTAAATTCAAAAGCATAAAAAAAAAAAAAAAAGAACCGAAACAAAAAACCAGCATCACGAAGTCTATTCCAAAATGCATATTCAATTCAACGGTAAGATTTTTGGAACCTCGCACGAGCTCCACGACCACCAAACTTCTTGGGCTCGCAGCGTCGGGGATCAGCGACGAGCAAAGTCCTGTCGTACCTGACCAGGATGTCCTTGATTTCCTTCTTGCTCTGCTCATCCACATACTTCTGGTAGAACGCGACCAAGGCCTTCGCAATGCTCTGACGGATGGCGTAAATCTGCGACGTGTGACCTCCACCCTTCACTCTGATACGCATATCGACTCCAGAAAACCTGTGTCGTCCGAGGAGGAGGATAGGCTCATAAGCCTTAAAACGGAGGATCTCCGGCTCCACGAGTTCAATCGGGCATCCATTGATCTTAATCAAACCCCTACCACGCTTGCAGTAGGTCACTGCCACCGCCGTCTTTTTCCGGCCGAAACACTGAACCGACTCAATCGGAGCAGCCATGTTTTCCGAGTTCAGATGGTTTACCTGGTTCGCCTCCTGCTACAAACCCTAGAGCTCTGAGAGAGAGGAAATTCTAAGAGTGGGCAATGAAAATCGAAGCGGAAAATTTATATGAGAGATAAGAGTTAGGGTTTTTAGGATGCGACGTTATCGGGCCAAAAAACGCACCGATTTACCTTTTATAATGGGCTTGGTTTTGAAATTGGGTCTGATAATATGTTGGGCTGAAATTTTGAATACCCGGCCCAATACGTCACCTACGGCCCATTTTACACTAAACAACCCTTTGGTAAATTTCAGAATACGTTGTGGGCCGGGCAGTCCAATAAGAATTTTTCTTTTGGTGATATTTAGTAATTATTAGGGAGCATGTGAAATAATAGTTTTCATTTAAACAATTTTGTATTAATTAATTATAATTAATTAATTTTATTATCTTGGTAAATAAAAATTAAATAGTAAATTAAAAATCAAATACAACTCCAAATAAAAATAAAAATAATGGCTAAATTAATAAATAAATAAATATTTTGCACAAAAATACTTTTAAACTCTAAAAAAAAATTGAAAAGTATTTTTAATTTTTTTTTAAATGAAAATACCCTATTCCTTTAATATTTATTTAAAATATACTCATAAAATTTTATGAGTAAAAGAAAAAATTTGGAGATAATCTATGAAATATCAATATAATACAGTAAAAATTATTTTGAATTAAAATTTGATAAATATTTTTTTAAATATAGGGAAGGGTAATTTTGAATTTTTTTAATGTCAAAAAATTTAGATATTTTAAAAATAAAATACCAACCATTTTTTAGATTTTTTTTTTTTTTCAATTTTTAAGGTTTTTTTTTTTTTTTTTTTTTAAGCTTAGAAATATCTTTTAAATAAAATATCCATAAATCCCTATCCATTTAATTTATTGCACCCACAGACCACGAAGTAGCTTAAGTGAACATTAAATTAAATGCTATAATTTATTTTTCGAATTTATCTCCAACAGTATAAGTTGTTGTTGTTAGGTGAGACTTGAGGGCAAATTTATGATGCTAGGAAAAAAAATATCAACCGTTAGATTTTTTTCCTATTATTATTTTATTTTCTTATTTTATTTTAGTACAAATTATATTGGTAAAACATTAAAAAATCATCGTTTAAATGAAAAATGAGGAAGGAAACAAAGATTTCTTCGTGTTAGTTAAAAGGGATCCCGAAAGTTATATTTCTCGTCTCCGTTCCCTCTGCCCGTTTAAATCTCCAACTATCATCTTCTCTAATCAATCGGCTCTGCATGTGGCAGTCATGGAGACTGCCCCTGCGGCGTCAAAGCCAGCAGGGTGGTGGAGAAGAAGATGAGTAGGGAAATTCATAAGCCATTGAAAAAAAGGAATCGAGGTTGTTAGATCGAAAGGGCTCTGACCACACTTATTTATAATAAATAAATTACAAGAATATGGAAAGAGTAATAAATAGAAATAACAAATAAATGTAAAGATACCTATGATAGGAAAGGATATTTGCCTTATAATAAAATATCAAATATAATATATACGATAAACTATAATTTAGTACTAAATATCCTTAACACTAGAGGCAAGTCAGATGTGTCGCAAACGATTGAACCGTGCAGGCAACGTGTGGTTGAACAAGCTTGGATTCCGCACAAGCGATGTTCAATTGGCGAAGACAAACCTCGCCTAAGGTCCGACAAAGCCACAAAGCTCAAGCGAAAAATATATATGGGGCTTAATTCCCCTTAAGGCTGGTCGTGAGCGTGTCAAGATCACAACGCCGTGCGGTAAGAAATGTAGGACCGTAATACTAGACCCCGAAAGTGGTGGATTGTGAGATCTCACATTAGTTAGAGAAAAGAACGAAACATTTTTTTCGTACTTTAAAAATCTCGAAAGAAAGCTAAAAAATGAAAGCTTAAAAAGGATAATATATTGATATATGTTACCGATACACATAAAACATAGAAACATCTCATCAATTAATGTCTAAATAAATATGATACTCATAATTATAACGTAATGGTCATAGGCGTAACGCTATTTTATATTATGTGACAATGCACACATTTATAAAATAAAGGAAAGTTTGGTTAAAAGGTATAATTAAATATAACTAAAAATAATATGAGGTGAGGACAGCGTTTCCTCTCCCCAGCATGCGTCTTCGCCTTTCCTTTCTTATGCCTGTCTGCATCCACTCTTCTTCTGTTCTGCTCTGACGCTGACATCTCGCAGCGCTAAGAATCGTCCACTTCCTCGAATCATTTCTCTGTCTCCACGAATTGTCATTTTCCACGAAGATGAACTGATGAACTGCCTTCTTCATCTTCGATTCGAGTAGAGCCTCTCCGATTCTTTGTGGTTTTGCATCGTATAGGATGGATTCGTCCACGTTCGAGACGGATGAACCACTGACGCCGGCCGGACGACTCTTTCTCCGTCCTGAAATTAACCAGATTATTCACTGCGTTATCGGAGTGCGGGACTCGATTGATGTCGATTCGGTTAAATCTCAAATCGCTGGTTCCGTAATGGTTCAGCATCCTAGGTTTTCGAGTCTTCTTGTTCGTGACCGGAATGGAGTTGAGTACTGGCGGAGGACTTCTATTGAAGTCGACCGTCACGTCATTGTTGTTGCTGAACCTGTATTGGACGATGGAGCCAGCGATGAGAAGGCGGTGAATGAGTATTTGGCTGATTTAGCGATTAATTCGTCGATGGATGCCGATAAGCCTCTTTGGGAGATCCACTTGCTTTTGGCGCACAAGTGCGCGATCTTCCGAATCCACCACGCGCTTGGCGACGGGATCTCGTTGATGTCGATGTTCTTGACGTGTTGCCGACGGGCAGACGATCCGAATGCTCTGCCGACGATCGTTTTGGATTCGAGGCCAGCGAGGAAAACCAGGCGGTGGAGGTGGGCGGAGGAAATTCCGAAAATGTTGTTGGCGGTGTGGTTTAACTTCCTATTTGTGGCGGAGTTTATACTTAGGGCTCTGTGGGTTTCTGACCGGAAATCGCCGATCTCCGGCGGGGATGGGGTGGAGCTCTGGCCGAGGAAAATGGCGACGGCGAAATTCGCGGTGGAGGATATGAAAGCGGTGAAGAAAGCGGTTGCCAACGTGGTAAGTTGGACTTCTCAAAACTAATTGAACTGTGGCTTTTAGCGTGACTTTCCTCTAAATTAGTTTTGTGGTTTGTTATGTTTAAGAGTTTCAAATCTGATGCTGAAAAGTTTATAAAAAAAAAATTCAAATGTCCACGTGTACAGAAATACCCATAAAATACGAATATTTTTTAAAAATATATAAATATAAAATACTTATTTAAAGTTTTTAAAATAACAAATAAACTTTTTTTTGTCATTTGAACTAAATTTAATTTAATGTAGGATAAATTTTATTTTTTATTTATGTATCAACTTTATTGTTCTAATTTGGTATTTGATTTAATTGTGTGGTATGTATGTAGGTAGGTGTATATCTATATCTTTATAGGTGATTGTATATATCTATGTCTGTCTAGGATTGTTGAGAGGGAGTTACATGTTGGTTTAATTTAGGGAATGATTATGGGTTTATAAATAAAGAACACATCTCCATTAGTATGAGATCTTTTGGGGAAGCCCACAACAAGACTAAAAGAAATTATGTTCAAAGTGGACAATATCATGTCATTGTGGAGAGTCGTGATTCCTAACATAGTATCAGTTGTGATATATACATATATCTTCATAGTTCAATGTATATATTTATGTTTGTTTATATATATAGAGAGATATTTTGTTGAAGATTGTTGGGAGGGAGTCCATGGGCTAATTTAGAAAATGAACACATATCTCCATTAGTAAGAGGTCTTTTGTAGAAGCTTAAAGCAAAATCATGAGAGGTTAGGCTCAAAGTGGACCATGTCATACAATTGTGGAGTGTCGTGATTACTAGTCTTGATATTTTATATTTATTTCATAGTTGAATTTTGCAAATTGGGTAGAACACAACCTTTTTTAGTTCGAGTGCTTTTATAGGTTTTGATTCTTGTAGTTTTGGGAAATGGGCCTACCCTACCTAATTGAAACTTTGTTGTTCTAATTTGGTTTTGATTTAATTGTGTGGTGAATATTATATATATATACATGTTTGTCTGACTATATGTGTGCATGTTGAACTAAAAAGCATAAATTTTTTTAGTTCAACTGAATGCTTTTATAGATTTTGATTCTGGCCGGAAACAAGTCTATCTAATTGAAACTTTGTTGTTCTCATTTGGATTTGATTTAATTTTGTGCTGAATAGATATCTATGTTTGTTTATATATATATAACCAATATTGGCCAGAAGCAAAAAAATGATAGTACAATTATGGATGAAAATGATAGCCAGCTAAACCTTTCACTTAACATGTTTGGGTTCAGAAAATTAATCAACCCAACCCGAAATTTTGTCTAATAAACCCTAAACCCGAACCAATTCTATTTGGGTTTAGAAAATTAACTCAATTCAACTGTAAATGTCAATCCAACCCAACCTCTATAATTCAGTTTGGTTGTCCGGTTCAATGAACACTCTTATTTAACATTTTTTTTCTTATTTTTATTTATAAAAAAGGAAAAAAGACAGAAGATAAGCAAGACAACATATGTGTGTTCATAAAAGGACCAAATATAAAATTTCTTTAACTATCACTCATTTTGGTTTTTTATAACTACGCTCATTTATATTTAAGTAAATAAGTTGATAAAAGGAAATTGCATATAAGGAGTTGAAGTTGTGGTTGCAGACAATGAATGATGTTCTTTTCAGCGTGATCGGAGCAGGCTTATCGAGGTACTTGGAGCATAGGCAACCCAAGGGTAAGTTTCTCTGTGTCCTTCAAACTCCACAATTTGGCTCTAACTATTTAAACTCCACTATAATCATTAGTCTCTGAGGTTATAAAATATGGTTGCAATGATTAATTATCATCAAATACATTTGGGCAACTTTTACCTTTTAGGTTTGAAAGAAGGGCTTCAGTTAACCGGAGTAGCTATGGTTAACCTTAGAGAACAACGGGGATTACAGGTTATCTAAAATATTTGTTAAAACTTCTTTCTAGGAAGATTTTCTATCCTTTCATAATTGTTAACTTGTTATAATGTATTTGGTGTAGGAATTAACTCAAATGATGAAAGGAAATAGGGGATTTGGATGGGGTAATAAGTTAGGGATTCTTCTCCTTCCCGTGAACTACGAGAAGAAAACACTTGATCCTCTTCAATGTGTCGTGAGAACAAAGAAGATGCTTGACCGAAAAAAACGTAGTTTTGAAGCTCATTTTTCGTATGGAGTTGGCAAGCTCATAATGTCATATTTGGGACCAAAAGTATGATCATACGGATTAACTCAATGAAACTTAGATTTTTCGTTACTATTATTTTGAGATGTTTAATTAAATGTATACAAATTTTTGTAGGTAGCTTGCATCCTTAATTATAGGATTGTTTGCAATACAAGTTTCACCATCTCCAATGTGATTGGCCCAAGAGAAGAGATTACCATCGGAGGCAATCCCATTACATACATTAGAAGCACTTCAACAAGCTTGCCCCATGTACTAGCCCTTTATTTTGCTTGTTTTAATGAAAAAAGTGTCTTTGAAGGGCATAAAAACTCATTTCTTTTTTATGCAGACAATAACGATGCATATGGTGAGCTATGCTGGAAGAGCTGAAATGCAAATTCTAGTGGCCAAAGATATCATTCCCGATCCTGAATTTCTTGCTGAATGCCTTGAGAATGCCTTGCTCGAAATGAAAACAGCAGCGACAATATTCCAGACCAAATAGTGTATGATAGTTGACTATTGACTATATTTAATTTTGTATTAATCATTTCCTAAATGTTGGTGATTAATTATTTGATTTTGAAATCACGAGACTAATTTAATAAAATTATACATCTTAGGAGAATTTAATTTATTCACATATATATAGATATAGATTGAAACCAAAATGGCTTGTATTAACATACAATTAAATGGATATTATAAATAAAATTTAAAATGTTTTTTTTTTTTGGATAAAATAAATAATAATATGATTTAGTAAATAATACTATGCATACCGTAATTTTTATTAATTTTTATATTTTTTTTAGAATCATTTCAAATTAAAAAAAAAATAACAAAATTTAAAATTAGAAATTAAAAATTAAATGGTTTCAAAGTATAAGAACATCTAAAAAAAATTATATAATTAAAACAAAAATTTCCTCTGTCTCTTGGCTTTTGGTCTTGGGTCTGACCATCTAAACGACGTAGTTTTACTCAACCGACCTTGTCGGAAATTAAATAAGTGAAGCAGGGGTAAAAGGGTAATAAAACCCTTTATTATGAGGGCAAGATTGGAATAAAGCAACCTTCACTTCTTCGAGACTTTCTTCTTCTCCCTTTCGGCGAGGCCCTGCGGAATGCGGGGGAAGAAGTACGTCATCGGCTCCGACGACTTTTAAGCTGCCTTATTTCGGCGAATCGCGGTGGTCCTTCGTGCCTTCCTTTACACCGTCACCTAGCAATGGAGATTGCGCCGGTGGCCGCGTCTTCGATCGACAGAGATGCAGTCAACGATGCCGCCTCTGTTGATGCAGTTCAAGCATCGTCTACGTCGCCGGATTCTGTACCAGGAAAAGAGGCGAACTTGTCCACGTCTTTTCCCGGACCTAAGTATGACGATGATGAAGAGGAAGAGGACGTCTGCCGGATCTGTAGGAACCCTAGAGATGCGGATAATCCGCTAAGTTATCCCTGCGCTTGCAGCGGCAGCATCAAGTTTGTTCACCAGGATTGTCTCCTTCAATGGCTGAATCACAGCAACGCCCGTCAGTGCGAGGTTCGTTTTCTTTTCTTCATGCCTGTTTCTTGTTTGGTTAGTTATTGGATTCAGTGACGTTTTTTGGGAGAGTTTTAGGGACCTTTCGAATTATCTGTGTGGAGAGAAACATTTGGGACTTCTTATATGGGAGCGATATTGGGGATGACATTAACGAGTTACTGAATGCACTTGGAACAGATTTAGACCTGTGGAAATTCGACCTGAATCTCTTAAACAAAGTTATTTGATCGTGGGTGAAAGTTTGATTTGTGAACTGGTGCAATTTTACACACTTCGTTGACATATTATAGAAAGGATTTCGTTCTGTTTATAGATGGGTATATATGTTCTCCCAAAAGACTAAAAAAATTGTGCCCCTTTTATGGTTCATTTTCTGGAAAAATATGTGCTTAGTAGTTAGTGCTCCATTCGCTAGGACTTCTAAGATGAAAAATACATATGGAACTTTAATTGTTGTTTGATAATGTTTTTCCATAGAGTGATATGGGCTTGGTAGATAGCTGATTTTTGTGAGGTATTCATTTTTTCTTTTGCATATTTTGTATCATATTAACTGTTGTTCTCGGTTTATATAATTCAAGAATAAGTTTTATATCTGCCTTTCTCATGGCAGTTTACATATATTTTCACATGTGGCAGGTTTGCAAACATGCATTTTCCTTCTCCCCTGTTTATGCTGAGAATGCTCCATCAAGGCTACCTTTTCAGGAATTTATTTTTGGAATAGCAATGAAAGCTTGCCATGTCCTGCAATTCTTTTTACGTCTCAGTTTTGTGCTTTCTGTTTGGCTCCTCATCATACCTTTCATTACGTTTTGGATATGGCGGCTGGCTTTTGTGAGGAGTTTTGGGGAAGCCCAGAGATTATTCTTGAGTCACTTGTCTGCTACCGTTGTTCTTACTGATTGTCTTCATGGCTTCCTACTTTCTGCTAGCATTGTATTTATATTTCTTGGAGCTACCTCCTTGAGAGATTACTTCAGGCATTTACGGGAGCTTGGAGGTCCGGAGGGCGAGCGAGAAGATGATGCAGATAGAAATGGAGCTCGTGCTGTAAGAAGACCTCCGGGACAAGCTAATAGAAATTTTGCTGGTGATGCAAATGGTGAAGATGCGGGTGGAGGCCAAGTCCTTGCTGGAGCAGGTCAAATAATTAGGAGGAATGCGGAAAATGTTGCTGCTCGGTGGGAGATGCAAGCTGCTCGTCTTGAGGCTCATGTCGAACAGATTTTTGATGTGGATGATGCTGATGGTGCAGAAGATGTGCCTTTCGATGAGCTTGTTGGCATGCAGGGTCCTGTGTTTCATTTAGTTGAGAACGCATTTACAGTTAAGTGTGCTGCAGCATTTTTCTTTGGATCATTGGACCGTGAACGGTTATGTTTAAGTATTATTTCATATGTATATTTGTTCTCAATTCATGGTAACTACACGCGTATTGGTTTTTTTTGGAGGTGATATCTTGTCCTTCTCGTTCAGAGAAATTAAAACGTCATTCATTTCTCTCATATTTTTTCATTGACTTAAACATTATCGAGTTGTAATATCTAATTGGTTCCACTTCTTTGCAGGTTTTAGCCAGCAATATGATATTTCTTGGTGTTGTTATCTTTGTGCCCTTTACATTAGGTCGGATCATACTTCATTACATATCATGGCTTTTCTCTTCAGCCAGTGGTCCAGTTTTCTCGACGGTGATGCCACTTACGGAGTCAGCTCTCTCCTTGGCAAATATCACATTGAAAAATGCATTGACAGCTGTTGCAAATTTGTCATCAGATGGTAAAGAAAGTGGTCTACTTGATCAGGTTGCAGAAATGTTGAAAGTCAACTCCAGTACACTAAACAATGTCTCAAACAACATAACTGCTCCACTTTCGGTGGATCTTTTGGAACGGGCAGCTACTGGAACATCGAGGCTTTCTGATGTTACAACTCTTGCTGTAGGCTACATATTTATATTTTCTTTAGTTTTCTTTTATCTTGGGACTATTGCTTTGATTCGATATACTCGAGGAGAGCCTTTGACTATGGGAAGGTTGTATGGCATTGCATCTGTCGCCGAAGCCATCCCCTCTCTCCTTAGGCAGTTCATGGCAGCAATGAGGCATTTGATGACCATGGTTAAGGTTGCTTTCCTTTTGGTCATAGAACTTGGGGTATTTCCCTTGATGTGTGGTTGGTGGCTTGACATTTGTACTGTTCGGATGTTTGGAAAGTCAATGGCTCAGCGCGTTCAGTTCTTTTCAATTTCCCCTCTAGCAAGCTCATTGGTTCACTGGGCTGTTGGCATTGTATATATGCTACAAATAAGCATATTTGTCAATCTTCTTCGAGGGGTATTTATATCTTTCATTCTTCTAATTTTTGGTTATTTGTTC
The DNA here is from genome assembly GCF_002738345.1 of Cucurbita maxima. Classification (NCBI taxonomy): domain Eukaryota; kingdom Viridiplantae; phylum Streptophyta; class Magnoliopsida; order Cucurbitales; family Cucurbitaceae; genus Cucurbita; species Cucurbita maxima. Next base: position 469,808 of record NW_019272064.1, read on the forward strand.
ATCAATAATGGTTATGCCAGTTACTCATTGTCTTGTCAACAATTTTATAGGTTTTGCGCAGTGGAGTTTTGTATTTTCTTCGTGATCCAGCTGACCCAAATTATAATCCTTTTCGAGATTTAATTGATGATCCTATGCACAAGCATGCTCGCAGGGTTCTTCTATCTGTTGCAGTGTATGGAAGTTTAATTGTAATGCTGGTGTTCTTACCTGTCAAACTTGCTATGAGGATGGTGCCCTCTATTTTTCCTCTTGATATATCGTAAGATTATTGTAATACTTGAGCAATGCTTATTTGTAAGCTGCAGTTTTACGTAATAACTTGGAATCTGTTGGCAGTTATCTTATTTTCATGACCATTTTCGTGGCAGGGTATCGGACCCCTTCACAGAGATTCCAGCTGACATGCTTCTCTTTCAAATCTGCATTCCTTTTGCTATTGAGCATTTTAAATTGAGAACAACAATCAAATCCCTTCTCCACTGCTGGTTTACTGTGGTTGGTTGGGCCCTTGGATTAACAGATTATTTACTTCCCAGAACTGAAGAAAACGTTGGCCAGGAAAATGGGAATGGAGAGCCTGGGTTGCAAGAAGAACTGCAGGTGGTACGTCTAGGTGCCCTGGAACAGGCTTTGGTGGCCCATGCCGCAGCTAACGAGCCAAACCAAGTTGTTCCTGCATCTGGGAACTTGACTAATGAGGAGTATGATAACGAAGAGCAGTCTGATTCAGAGTAAGTTCAAAGTTTTTTGCTCCAAGCATGAACATTATAATTGTAGGAGAGCTGGGCACTGTAATTGCAGTCTTGCTCATTTCTCTCTCTCCTGTTTGTTGCATGGGCTTTTCATTTCTACTTAAAACTATGGTGAATTCATTGTCATGATTTAGTTTACTTCTTTTGAACCATTTCTTGTGCTTGGTTATTATCAGCATGTTCGTATTTCTAAGAGTTAGTTATTAATCTTGTTTGGATTTTAGGAGGTATAGCTTCGCTCTCCGCATTGTCCTTTTATTGGTTGTGGCATGGATGACTCTTCTTGTCTTCAACTCAGCATTGATAGTGGTACCAACATCACTTGGACGGGCACTTTTCAACGCCATTCCGCTTCTTCCCATCACACATGGTATCAAGTGCAATGGTGCGATTACCTACCATTATTTTCCACGTTATGTTAATTACTAATCCTTTTAGGGGAAATTCTGACTTGTTGTATGTCTTTCCTTTACATAGATATGTATGCTTTTGTCATCGGGAGCTACGTTATTTGGACGGTGATTGCTGGTGCCAGATATTCCATTGAATATGTTAAAGCAAGGAGGGTGACTGTTTTATTGGGCCAGATATGGAAATGGTTTGCCATAGTCGTCAAGAGTTCTGCACTTCTGTCAATTTGGGTGAGATTGGCAGTAGTATACACACGGAAAATGCAGAAAAACATTACTTTTATATCAATTTTGCTTGAACTTGTAAGGATTTCTTGATTCCATGAATCTGACATACTTGTGGTTTTCAGATCTTTCTCATTCCAGTATTGATTGGCTTGTTATTTGAGCTTCTGGTCATTGTGCCTATGCGAGTTCCAGTGGATGAAAGCCCAGTTTTCCTCTTGTATCAGGACTGGGCATTGGGCTTAATTTTTCTTAAGATCTGGACCAGACTGGTAAGGACCCCCAAGAACACAGAACGATACATGAAAATTTATGTTCCGTCATTTTGATCCTACAAATATTGCATTACAATTCCACTTCCCCTTCTTGAACAGGTAATGTTAGATCATATGATACCTCTGGTGGATGATAGTTGGAGAGTGAAGTTTGAAAGAGTTAGAGAAGATGGCTTCTCCAGGCTGCAAGGATTCTGGGTTTTGCGGGAAATAGTTGTTCCAATCATAATGAAGCTACTGACAGCACTATGCGTACCGTATGTACTAGCTAGAGGAGTATTTCCCGTACTCGGCTACCCGCTGATTGTCAACTCAGCTGTTTATCGATTTGCTTGGATTGGATGTCTTTGTGTTAGCATGTTGTGTTTTTGTGCCAAGAGATTTCATGTATGGTTCACCAACCTTCACAATTCCATTCGCGATGATCGCTATCTCATCGGTCGCCGACTCCATAACTTCGGTGAAGACTCTGGAGAGAAGCAAAGAGATGTGGGGACTTCGTCCGAGACACAAGATGTTCTGTTGGGCAACGCCCATGCTGCAGCAGCTGGGGAAGGATTGCGGCAGAGACATGTTGTTGCTAACTGATACAATGTATATTTATTTCAATGTCTCGGCTGTGTCAGATGGTTTTGTGGCCCCAAATTGGGCTATAGTCAGTTTTTTGGTATGTGCATATGCTCTCTCTCTTAAGATCCACACATTTCCATTCATTTTCGCCTTTCTAGCTACACGATGTTATGTCTATGAAATTTCGAATACCGGGCTTTCTATGATTTATGAGGGAGTGAAAGATGTAAATCTTTTAGAAAAGGCATATATATTTTATGTTACAAACTATGCAATTAAATTTTTAAGATGGTAACCGTTCAATTTAAAATAGTAACTGTTCAATTGTAACAGTTTAAGCTCAACTTACCGCTATCAGATATTGTCTATTTTGATTCGTTACATATTATCATCAGTTTTACAATTAAAAACGTGTCCAAACACTTGCTTGGAGGGAGAGGTCAAAAGCTAACAAATATTGCCATTTTTGGGAGAGGTCAAAAGCTAGCAAATAGTCTGCTTAGAACCCATTACATATCATTGTTAGCATTGAAGGAATGCTCCAAAAGAAGTCCAAAAAGAACAATAACTAGGACCTATAAGTTACGGGCCCACACGCTTGGGCCGTTACAAAGATAGAGCTCTTCAAGTCTGACCATAATCTAAACTTAATATTTCTTTCATTTGATGAAATTATTAATTTAAAGACTATATGACTCAGTCAACAACTTACACATAATATTACAATCATAAGAGTAAGATTTGAAACATTCAATTCAACCGAAACTCATAAAAGGTAAGTTTGAACTACCATAGCGCATTTGAAGTGTTAATGAAAGCAACATGTTTCATCATATCAAAACTTAGCAGAGCATAGGTTCCACAATCATTGCCAGCAGTAATAGAAATCACTCGGTTCGAACAAAAGTAGTTGGAACTTCCCATCTCAAAGTCAATAATAAAAGCACCAAGTAGAAGAAAGGTTTGCAGCTCATTAAAAAACACAAGGGCAACATTCAGTTTAGGAATCAAGGTTGTCAGTCAGAGATAATGAAGCCAACTGATCAGCAGCTGCATTGCCCGTCTGCTGAGAAACACTTCTTAAAACCTCCATGGCCTCGGCAACCTTCGCCTTCAGAGCTTCCGGTGACTCGAGCAAGTGCAGAACCTCAGTTTGGTCCATTTCCAATAGCATGCCTGTTACCTTGGCCGCATTATCAGGCTCTAGCTGTTCCACAAGTGGATAAAGGTTTTCCCCAAGCATCTGGAAACCAACCAGACCAAGGATGTTATGACATGAAACACAACAGAGACCAGCCAACAGGATCAGAAAGTGGCGAAGTTATATAATTTTCATCTTAGACCCATATCTGGTAGTTTCTACGTTCATGTGTTTAGTAGCGAGTGCATTGAAAGCAAAATTACCACCCCAACAAAGTATATCATCATTCAAGATTTAAGGGGGAAAATCACTGACGAATTGGATCTAAAACCCTACCGTTCTCTGCTGGTCTGGAGTTGCATTTGCAAGGGCAGAAGCCAAAGCGCCAACAGGAACTGGTTGAGGGTGGACAGCATCCCGCGGCGGCATTCCACCCATCTCATATGGAACAGAGAACATACCTCCAGCAACACCAGGCATGGGAAGATCAGGCAGTCCACGCCCAGGAGGATAACGGTAGACACGTCCTCTTGGTAGCATCTTGTAGGTAAACAAACATTCGCCATTAGTGAATTGATTAGAACAAGCAATCATGGTCAAAAAGGGAAAAAAGAAGGCAGAAAAAACAACACCAACCTGCTGCTGCATCATTGGAACAGGCTGCTGGGATTGCTGAATAGCACCAGCTCGCCTTCCACCAGATCTTTGCCCTTGCTGGCCCTGCTGAACCATTGGAACAAAGAAATTTGGCATCGGACCTCCACCAGGCCTCATTCCAGGCATGAGTTGCTGCTGATAACCAAATCCAGGCTGAAAGAATTCAAAGAATGATTAATATGCAGTCACAATTTACAACCCCTTCAACTGAACAAGACATATGACGAAGAACATAATAGTTTTAATGCAAAACACAACGATCTAGGTTTCTTTTTGGAGGAAAAAAAAATAAGTTACCTGTGATGAAATAATAGTAGGTGGAGCTTGTCCGTAAAATATTTGTTGTCCAATACCTGGACCACCTGGAGGATACATTGGCATGCCACGAGGAGCAACTGAAGATGCCATTGCCATTGGCTGCATTTGGGAAAACTGTGCCTGAGGATGCACATAGATAAAATACGGACGATGTCAGCGGATAAATAAACATAGGCAGACGTCTTAATGTTGAAAAATGAAAAAGAACGGCACTATTTCACACTTGAAAACAAAATAATTGGTACAGACATACCTGCAACCTAGCTCTTCTGTCTTCCTTCCTCTGTGCAAGTGCAACATAAAGAGGTTTGCTCACAATCATTCTTCCATTCATCTCTCCAAGCTATCAGATGACAGAAATAGATAAGAAGAATTTCGTGGATAATTAACAGTGATGCGACAGTCATCCATATATCAAGAATAATCTAAACAATCTTCTTGTGCACAATAATGTAACTCACAGCTCTAGAAGCCTCTTCAGGAGTTGAGAACGCAACAAAGCCAGACCCTCTACTCAGTCCATTGGGATCACGCATAACCTGCAGGTACGAAAAGGATCAAGTCATTTCATAAAGTCAACTGGAGGATTAAAGACTATAAAACATAGTCCTTACAACCTTGCATGAGGTAATGGTTCCAAATGCAGAGAATAACTCCTTCAGTTTATCATCGTCAATGGTATCATCTAAATTCTTAACATATAAGTTTGCACCTTGATACTTGTCAGCAGCTTCTTTTACACTCTGCTCAAATCGATTCTTTAGTTCAACTTCCCTTTCAGATTTCTTCTGGGCTTTTCCAACATACCACTCTTTCCCATCAACCTTGTTTCCATTGAGAGCATCAACAGATCTAGCAGCATCGTCCGCATTTTCAAAGTTCACAAAGCCAAAGCATTTTGATTTTCCTTCCCCATCCCTCATGACCACAACGCTGGTAATTGGTCCAAACTCCCCAAACATATTCCTCAAATCTTCTTCAGATGTAGTTTCTGCTAAATTCTTAACAAAAACATTGTTAAATTTTGTTTTCTCACTGACACTTTCTCTTTCTTGCTTGCGAAGGAAAGGTCCCACGAACACCTGCTTGTCGTTGAGCAGCATACCATTCAACTTCTCTATAGCTTTTAAGGCAGCTTCCTCAGTATCAAATTGTACGAAACCAAAGCCTTTAGACTGCCCAGACGAATCTGTAGCAACCTTGCAGGAGAGAATGTTTCCAAATGCAGAGAATGTATCGTGCAACGCTTTGTGATCAATTGCCTTGTCCAAGTTCTATCATTTAAGAGTAGCATGTCGTCAAAACATCTAGCAACCATGCCATTGAGACAAGAAAACAAAGATCTTGCTACAGTACTTACCTTGATAAAAATATTTCCAGACCCACTCTTCCGCATGCTAGGGTCGCGATGCGAATACATGACTCTAATAGGATTCCCATTCAAAGGGGTGAAGTTTAGCACATCCAATGCCCTCGAAGCTGACATGAAGTCGAGGAGGAAAGAATGAGAAAATGATAAAATAAGACGTAATTCTTCAAATGGATACAACAGAAAACAAAACCAAGCAGAAGTTAAGAACGTGATAATATTGATTCCCCAAATAAACAAAAAAAACTTCTATTCCTTCAGCACGCAACATTACAATCAAGATTCAACCACCGTAGATCGTGCAAACTACCAAGAATCCTACAGCATCGAGAACATGAAATTAAAGACTATTTTCGAATTGTTTCCTTACATATGAATATAATTAAGACATCAACAAGCCAAGAAAAGCAGACATGCCGTGTTCTTCTCAAAATGAAGCAAGCAACAAGATGTCATAATTCGTAAAACGTGGAGGGGGCTGTACGAAAAAGACTCCATAACGAGACAGAACTGGAACAAAGACCCAATATGGCAACACATATATTCAAGGACAGAACGAACAACAATTAGGCAATACAGATATTAAGGCCATGACTAACCATCCACTGGGTTGCTGTAATTGACATAGCCATAACCAAGCGATCGACGGGTCGTCAAATCCCTGCAAACCCTAACAGAAACCACCTGCCCCACCTGATTAAAAAGATCATAAAGCTGGGAGTCGGTGACGTTCACGTCAAGATCTCCAACATACAACGACGTCGTCACATGCTGATTTCCGCCTCCATTGGCAGCCGGGTCGGCGCCGGAGTTGGGAACTTGAGGTTGAGGTGGAACCTGAGCCATTCTGAGAAAACTTTTTCTTTTCTTTTCTTGTTTATCAAAATTTTTTTAGATTTTTTTGATCATTGACTCGCTTCCCTCTCCTCTATTATTCAGAATCGAGCAGTAACACCAATATTAAAGGAAAAAATGCAAGAACGGAGGTGGATAATCCTACAGGACAAGGAAAAGAAATTGATTTTGTAAGAAGAAGAACAATGTTTTTGTAAGAATTTTCGTGGGGGTAAAATACCTAACAACAACAACAACAAGAAGAGTTTGTTTTTGGGGTTTGTTGCGAAGGCGAAATGATAGTGGAGGAGAGGGAAGGTTAAAGAAGGGATAGATGGTCGGAGTCCGCGATCCGACGGCGAAGAACAAGACCGAGATTGGTATCAGAGGGTTCCGATTTGGAGGGCAGCTGAAACTGCACTGAAGAATGGAAAATAGATTTCGATGCTTCTGCGCATTATATACCTCCGGTCCCTTTCCGTAAAAACCCTAAATCGGCGTCTTCATTTTCAAGCTCATCGCCACCGTACATCGTTTTTCTTTTTTTCTTTTGGTTTTTTCAATTCATCGGGCCGGCTCACCCCGGTCCAACTCTAAAAAACCTGAAACTCCAACCCCCAAATTCAGCGGCCTGTTTGGACCTGAATTGACTAATTAGATTCTAATAAATTAAATTCTAAACATTTAAATTTATTACATTCTAATAAATGTAATAATAAATCTAATAATATTTCATAAAAATATATATATATTTACATAATTACTAAAAACTTAAATTTTAATATTACAATACACTTTTTCTTACTTAAAAAATATATTTATTTTTTGATTAAATAAATAAATAAACAAGAAATGAATAATTCTATCTCAATTTTGATATTTATATCTATATATATTATAACAAATAAAAAAGAGGTCCATATCGGTCATGATCCTGATTCTCATAAGTAACGTTGCATTTCAATCATGATCCTAATTTCCAACAACATGGCCTACGTCTCGGGATGACATCCTAAGTTCAGAGACGGCTTCGACCATCGTAGCTTGCATAGACGTGTCTATCAAGAATCGTCCAATGTGTCAATCTGACACTGTTCTCGAAAAATTCAATCAAAATAAATCGCTTGAGACCCCATTGCAATGCTTGCCCACACTGTGACACATATGTGCCACCTGATAACCCACTTGAGCCATTGGGCCCACCAGTGTTGGAGAGATGACACCATGTCTCTCTCATACTACATTATAAGACATTTTTTGTGTGGCAGGAGTAGACATGATTTGGGCGAATGGTCATACAGTCTCGTGGAACATTCATACAGTGTCCAATTGACACCAAACTTGACGAGCTTCCATCTTTCATATGGACGGACTTAACTCAAGAGTCGCATGCCCAAACTCTTTCAAGAACCTCAACTTTCGATGTTGAGGCCCAAGACCCTACCCAACCCTCATCAAGCCTATCTTTGACCTTCTTGTCTACTTGTTGCCTCCATCTTGCTTGTACCTTATATTGGCTTCAATGCACATTTTTCTTGGTGATACATCGTCCTCCTCGATTGCATTATGACACTTATCTATCTTGACCCTCACTAGACCAAATGGGCACCACTTGACCGTCTCCACCTTATCTAAATACATGTGAGGGTCACAACCTATTCTCTTTTTAGTATGCTCGTGATATTTTTCCCTCATTTAAACTAATCATCACTCTCGATAATTTTTTCGATGACACAATTGCCCCCATGGATCATGACAAATACCACTATGATTCATAATATTTATTTTAAAGTTTTTTCCATTGATGGTTCTTTTACTTGATTATCTCAAAGCTTCTTATATATTTAAACATATATAAAATAACAATTTTTTGTCTTCTTCCTCTTTTTTAATTCTTTTTTATCTCAAAGCTTTTATAAGAATATTAGAATGAATTCTACGATAAAGAATATGATTCTTCTCATAAGTTTTATGAAATTATATTATATATTTAAAAATCATAAATGTGAAAATAATTAACAATTTTATTTATTTTTACGTGTATATTTTAAAATTTTATAACAAAATGTTAAATGTATTTTTTTATATATATCAACGATAAACCAACGGCAAATACTATTTTTAAGGCCTCCACAACTGGGCCGAGTTGACCTAAAATTCAGGCCCAATGGGTTTAAATGAGTGACCCAATCTCTAGAAATTAGGCCTATGGCCCAACACATGAACTTGGGTTGAGGTGGACGGACTTCAGCATGGCCCATGACAATTATTTATTTATATATATATTTTTTTGTAGTCTATTGACTTTTAAAAAAAAATTCATTAATTTAATTTAATAAATAAATTTATATTTACTTTTTTAGAATATTGTACGATTTTTTAGAGAAAAAAAATTGGGAATTGTTTCTATTAAAACCAAAAAGTAATATTATTATTAATTTGAAAGAAATTATTATTTTTAAGTGATTTTGATTTATATTAAAATTTAATTGTCTTAATCATAAGCTCTCGTGGCTTTGCTTTAGATTTCTGTAAAAGACCTCATACCAAATGAAGATCTATTCCTTAGTTATAAATGTACGATCAACTTCTAAATTAGCCAATGTGTGACTCCCTCTCAACAATCCTCGACAATCTTCCCTTCGAACAAAGTACAACATAGAGCTTCCCTTGAGGTCTATGGAGCCCTCGAACAGCCTCCCCTTAATTAAGGCTCGACTTCTTTCTCTAGCGACATCGAACAAAGTACACACTTTATTCGACACTTAGTCACTTTTAACTTTGCTTTCATAGCTAAGTTTAGGGCATACATAGTAATATGAAATTCCATGTCCCTTAGAGCCTAATCTAACTTTTATCACGATAGTCTAATCTTAAGTTTTATCCCTAATATCCTTTACAACCTCATCTTAACTTTGGGGGATCTCGTCAAAGGTAAAGTTGTGGAGAAGGCGATAAGGAGAATAATGGAGGGGGAAGAAGCAGAGGAGATGAGAAATAGAGTTAGAGAACTGAGAGAGACAGCGAGGAGAGTCGTTGCTGAAAATGGATGGATCGTCTTATTCCGATTTATATGCTTTGTAAAGAAATTGAATTCGTTGGCGTTTTAAAGTTTATTTAGTTTGCTTATAACTCCAAATTTTGAGGTTAGAGCTCGGGATCCTACTTCACCCTTGTCAAGCTTACCTTTGATCTTGTTGTTCGCTTGTTTTCTCCATTTTGCTTATGTTTTATAAGGGCTTCAATGCACATATTTCTTAGTGTTATATGATACACCATCTTCCTTAGCTTCATCGTGTTGTCTGCTTGGCCTTTGCATCATGCCTATTGACATACGAGAGCTACAATCTACTTTCTTCTTAGTATACGTGTGACCTTCTCTCACTTAAAAGACCACATATACTGTTGTTCTAAGAAAAAATTTGTTCAAAGAAATGTGACATCTTTCAACATGGAGATGGAGGAGGAATAGGATGCAGAGGTAATATGTCATAGAAGAAGACGAACTAGCGCTCATGGCAATGATGGGAGAACATATCGATTACGAGAATGACTGGATCATTGATTCAGGATGCTCAAACCACATGATTGACGATCAGAGTGATGCAATGGAAGTAGGGTGGCCTTTGGAGAAGGAAGTATTATCAAACTTTGACAACATTGAAAGAATTCTACCACAGAAAATGGGGAAGCAAATTATACACATTTGCTTAAGTGTTGGTGACTGTTGGTGAGCAATAAGTGATTAAATCAAGCGAACCTAGTGAAAAGGAAATGACACCTCAACAACTTAAACAGTCCAAAAGAATCCAAAAGTTAAATTCAAAGTAGGTCAATATAATCATTATAAAAGATGAAGTTAAAAGGTTAGAGACGTATGAAGAAACATCACAAAATATAACTTACAACGGATGAAGAAATTATAATCTTGAAGCAAAATCAAACTTGAGAACAAGTGTCAAGACCATGAGATATCAAATCTATCTTTTGCAAGTGGATTTACAAATAAAATGTACCCTGGATGGATTAATCGTGAGATACAAACCTCGGACTGTAGTTCCAGGGTTCTCTCGACAATATAAACTAGGTTATGATGAAACGTTTAGTTCAGTGGCAAAGATCATTATCGTGCAAGTTCCTTCAGTCTTGTGGTAAATAAAGATTTGTAATTATGGAAAATGGATGTAAAGAATGTTTTATTGCATGGAGAGTTGGACCGGGAGATTTACCTAAACAAACCAAATAAATTTTAAAAATGAAGTTGAAGTCATTAGTCAGTACATGCAAAGTCCAAAAAAGTAGTACAATCGATTATGGTATTTTGTATAAAAGAAATGAAGACTGCAAGTTAGTTAAATACCATGATATTGACTAGATATCACGATACTCGAAGGTCAAACACTGGATATGTGTTCAAGCTTGGTTTGAGCACATTGTTTTCGATGTAGTAAAAGACAACCAACAATATCATTGTTAACGATATCAAGCAAGATGGGGTCCTCGATCCAACTATCACATTGGCTCCTAGTCTCATCTATTATGACCTTTATATCGACAATAAGATATATATATATTATAACAATTATAATAATAATAAATTTAGGTATCTTTGTCAACACCTCACCATCTCACAGACTGCGTGGTGGGTGACGCAATCGCTTACGCCATTACATTTGACATTTAAATAAAAAATAATGATAAGGAATTTTCTTTTTTTAATATTTTAACAAATTGAATTCTAAAATTAATAATTTTTATCAGGCTAATACTCTCATTAATTTTAATAAAAACAACAAAATAAATTACATTAATTTATTAATTTAATAAAATAAAGTTTGAGACAAAAATAAGTTCAAATAATGCATAAATAAATTATAAATCATTGAATAATTTTTCTATATTATAATTATTTTTTAACCACTATTTTATATCATAAGTGTTGTTACCCTATATAAATCCAAATTTCAATATTAAATATTTGCTTGTATATTATTATTTACAAGAAAATAATAAAAATCACGTGGATGTACAAGAATATATATATATATATATATATATATATATATATATATACATCTACCTTCTTTCCTCTTCATTTCTACAGGCAACAAAATGGGCACTCAGCTCCACATGTTCTTATTCCCTTTCATGGCGCGCGGACACATGATTCCCATGGTCGACATGGCCAAGTTGCTCGCAGCTCGCGGCGTCAAGGTCACCGTCGTCACGACCCCTCTCAATTCCATCGCCATCTCTAACTCAATCCACACTTCAAAATCCCTCTCTGTTTCAAACATTCATCTTCTCATCCTCAAATTCCCCACTGCCGAAGTTGGTCTGCCGGAAGGTTGTGAAAATGGCGACTCCGTTATCGCTCCCGCCATGTTTCCCAAATTCATCTCTGCTTTGAATTTGCTTCAAACCCCATTTGAAGAGGCTTTAATGGAACACCGCCCCCATTGCATTGTCGCCGATATTCTCTTCCCTTGGGTCAACGATGTCGCTGCTAAATTTGGTATCCCCAAGCTGAGCTTCCATGGTACTTGTTTTTTCTCGTTCTGTGCTATGGAGTTCGTGAGGATTCACCAGCCTTATAACCATGTTTCATCCGATACAGAGCCTTTTCTCATTCCTCATCTCCCAGGGGAGATTTCTTTCACGAAATTGAAACTCCCCGACTTCATACGGGAGGATATCAAAAGTGATGTAACAGATTTTCTTAAGACGGCCCTAGAGTCGGATTCAACGTCTTATGGAGCTATTATGAACAGTTTTTACGAGCTGGAAGCAGAGTATGCAGATTGCTATAGAAATGTGTTGGGAAGAAAGGCGTGGCATATTGGTCCACTTTCGTTGTGCAATCAGGAAATTGAAGAGAAATCTCAGAGAGGAAAGGAATCCGCCATTGATGAACACGAGTGCTTGAAATGGCTTGACTCCAAAAAACCCAATTCGGTTGTGTATGTGTGTTTTGGAAGTATGACGAAATTCAGCTCCGATCAGCTGAAAGAGATTGCAAATGGGCTTGAAGCTTGTGGGAAAGATTTCATATGGGTTGTCCGGAAAGTGAACGGAGAGGACAAGGAAGAGGATAAAAAATGGCTGCCGGAGGGGTTCGAACAGAGGATGGAAGGAAAAGGGTTGATTATAAGAGGATGGGCGCCGCAGGTTCTGATATTGGATCATCCGGCGGTGGGTGGATTTGTGACGCACTCCGGGTGGAATTCGACGCTGGAAGGGATAGCCGGCGGTGTTCCGATGGTGACGTGGCCGGTGGCGGGGGAGCAGTTTTACAACGAGAAATTAGTGACAGAGGTGTTGAGAATTGGAGTTGGTGTTGGGGTTGAGAAATGGGTGAGGATTTTGGGGGATTTCATCAAAGGGGAAGGTGTGGAGAAGGCGATAAGGAGAGTAATGGAGGGGGAAGAAGCAGAGGAGATGAGAAACAGAGTTAGAGAATTGGGAGAGATGGCGAGGAGAGCCGTTCTTGAAAATGGATCGTCCTATTCCGACTTAGATGCTTTGATTACCGAATTAAAATTGAAGTTTATCTAGTATGGTTATTAAGTGTTTGGGGAGTCTCCTCGTGTCATATTGTCAACTTTGATCATAACTCAGTGTGATTTTGTTTTGGATTTCTATCAATAAAGATGTATTATTTTACTTATAAACAGATAGATCATTACCTAAATGAGCTCACTCTTCTAATCATCATCAACAAATATGTGGCTCTCACTTCTTTATCCACAAAGAAAGTATTTGAACAATGGACTAACACGACTGGGCCGAGTTGACCTAAAAAAGAGCAGGCCCAAAACACTTTTTGGGTTTAGATGAGTGGCCCAATCTCTAGAAGTAAGGCCTATGGCCCAACACATGAAGTTGGGTTGAGGTGGACGGACTTCATGGCCCATGAAAATTATTTATTATTTTTTTATTTTTGTTGTCTATCGACTATTTTAAACTTTTTTTTTTCATTAATTTAATTTGATTTTGATTTTTTATTAAATTTATATTTACTTTTATAAAATATTGTAATTTTTTTAGAGAAAAACAATTTAATGAGTCGAACAGAATGAACCAGAACTCGAAACATGCTCCTCACTCCACTTGCACACGCTTCTTCAACCTCCTCGAGACAATCTGAAATTTCATATCTTTTTCATTATTTCCTTCCATGTCCCTTCCATGATAACTCGACCTTAAGACATTCCATTATTTTCTTTCATGTCCCTTACATAATAACTCAAGTTAGTGTCGATATTTAAAGAGTTGAACTGAACGGACGGGAACTCGAAACATGCGCCTCACTCTACTTGCTCACACTTCTTCAACCTCAAGATAGCCTAATATTCCAGATCTTTTTTATTATTTCCTTCTATGTCCCTTACATGATAAGGGAAAACTCGAGACAACTTGAAATTCCAAATCTTTTTCATTATTTTCTTCCATGTTTCTTACGTGATAACTAAAATCTTTTCTATTATTTACTTCTGTTAGATAAAACCTGAGTTTTTCCTTATTTAGATTCACACGATTTCGTTGATTGAATACCTCAGTTTGATCATTTGACAAATACGTCAAATGTAATACCAAAGTTTTAGACGGTAATTTTGGAGGGAGTGTCACAAATTTTCTACAGTCATTCTTATAATAAGTTATATTTAAAAAAGTAAATCTGTTCGGAAGATTTAATACACCTAATTTTAAGCATTCAACAATTCTCTCCCTTTGTTATTGTAGGCGTTTTATTTTCTTCCAACAACTTCCCATCAACGATTTCCTCTCACGGAAAAGAAAAGGATTTCCCAGATTATCGAAAAACAACTTCCATGTTCCTTACATGATAGCACAATCTCGAGACAATTTCCTCCCACCGAAAAGAAAAAGATTTCTCTGGCCTATTATCGCAAAACAACAACTTCCATGTCTTTTACATGATAACACAATCTCGAGACAGCTTGAAATTTCCTTTCATTGTCCCATACATGATAACACAACCTCGAGACAACTTGAAATTTCCTTTCATTGTCCCTTACAGTCTAACCTTAACGTTTACCATTATTTCCTTCCATGTCTCTTACATGATAACTCGAGTCAGGGTTCATATTTAAGAGTCGAATAGGACATAATGGAACTCAAAACATGCGCCTTACTCCACTTGCTCACGCTTCTTCAGCCTCGAGACAGCTTGAAATTCAAGATCTTCTCATTATTTATTTCCATGTCCCTTCACAATAAAACTCAACTTGGGGTCAATATTTAAGAATTGAACGGGACGAACCGAAACTCGAAACATGTGCCTCACTCCACCTGCTCATGCTTCTTCAACCTCGAGACAACTTGAAATTCCAGTTCTTTTCCATTATTTTTCTTTTTCCATATCCCTTGCCTAATAACTCGAAACCTTTCCATTATTTACTTCCATGGTCCCTTACCTAATAACTCAAAAATTTTCTATTATTTCCTTCCAAGGTCCCTTACGTGATAACTCAATCAATTTCCTTACACGTCTTTTACCTAACCTTTCATGTTCCTAATCTAAACTGTTACCATTATTTCCTTCCATGTCAACGACAGCCTAATCTTTTAACTTTTTCCATTATTTACTTTCATGTCCATTACATGGTAACACAATCTCGACACAACCTAAAATTTACTTTCATGTTCTTGCCTAATTTTTTACTTTTACCATTATTTCCTTACATATCAGTTACAAGCTCATCTTTAAAGTTTTACTATTATTTACTCACACAATGGTAACACAATCTCGAGACAACCTAAAATTTCCTTTCATGTCCGTCTAATTAACTTTTACCATTATTTACTTTCATGTCCATTACATGGTAACACAATCTCGGCCTAAAATTTCCTTACATGTCCCTAGTATATAATCTCCACTTCCCTCTACCTTTCTTCTCCATCTACCTTCTTCTTCTCCAAGTTTTCCTCTTCATTTCTACAGACAACAAAATGGACACTCAGCTCCACATGTTCTTGTTCCCTTTCATGGAGCGCGGACACATGATTCCCATGGTCGACATGGCCAAGTTGCTCGCAGCTCGCGGCGTCAAGGTCACCGTCATCACGACCCCTCTTAATTCCATAGCCATCTCTAACTCAATCCACACTTCCAAATCCCCCTCTGCTTCCAATATTCATCAACTCAACCTCAAATTCCCCTCTGCCGAAGTGGGTCTGCCAGAAGGGTTTGAAAAAGGCGACTCCATTGTCAGTCCCGCTATGTTTCCCAAATTTATATCTACTTCGAATTTGCTTCAAACCCCATTTGAGGAGGCTGTAATGGAACACCGCCCCCATGGCATCATCGCCGATATTTTCTTCACTTGGGTCAATGACGTTGCTACTAAATTTGGCATCCCCAAGCTGAATTTCCATGGTACTTGTTTTTTCTCCTTCTGTGCTATGGAGTTATTGAGGATTCACAAGCCTTATAACCAGGTTTCCACCGATACAGAGCCGTTTGTCATTCCTCATCTTCCCGGGGAGATTACTTACACGAAATCTAAAATCCCCGTGTTCATGCGGGACGATGTCAAAAATGATATAACCGAGTTTTTTAAGAGGGCCCAAGAGTCGGATTCCACGTCTTATGGGGTTGTTGTGAACAGTTTTTACGAGCTGGAAGCAGAGTATGCTGATTGCTATAGAAATGTGTTGGGAAGAAAGGCGTGGCATATTGGTCCACTTTCGTTGTGCAATCAGGAAACTGAAGAAAAAACTCAGAGAGGAAAGGAATCCGCCATTGATGAACACGAGTGCTTGAAATGGCTCGACTCCAAAAAACCCAATTCAGTTGTGTATGCGTGTTTTGGAAGTATGACGAAATTCAGCACCGATCAGCTGAAGGAGATTGCAAATGGGCTTGAAGCTTCTGGGAAAGATTTCATATGGGTTGTCCCGAAAGTGGACGGAGAAGACGAGGAAGAGGATCAAAATTGGCTGCCGGAGGGGTTCGAACAGAGGATGGAAGGAAAAGGGTTGATTATAAGAGGATGGGCGCCGCAGGTTCTGATATTGGATCATCCGGTGATGGGTGGATTTGTGACACACTGCGGGTGGAATTCGACGCTGGAAGGGATAGCCGCCGGCGTTCCGATGGTGACATGGCCGGTGGCCGGTGAGCAGTTTTCGAACGAGAAATTAGTGACAGAGGTGTTGAAAATAGGAGTTGGTGTTGGGGTTCAGAATTGGGTGAGAAGTTTGGGGGATCTCATCAAACGTGAAGCTGTGGAGAAGGCAATAAGGAGAGTTATGGAGGGGGAAGAAGCGGAGGAGATGAGAAACAGAGCTAAAGAATTGGGAGAGATGGCGAAGAGAGCCGTTGCTGAAAATGGATCGTCTTATTCCGATTTAGATGCTTTGATTAAGGAATTGAAATCGTTGGCGTTTTGAAGTTTATTTAGTTTGCTTATTACCCGGTTTCCGGGAATTGATACTCCTTCCCATTTTTTAATACTTGCGTCAGTCTTGCTTATGTCTTATCTTGGCTTCAATACACTTTCTTAGTGTGTTATATGATGCATCCTTCTCCTTAGGTTCCGAGGTCTCCGTCATGCCTATCGACATATGAGTGTCACAATTTACTATTTCCTTAGTATACTTATGAACTACTCCCTCACTTAAACTAGTCATCGTGTTCGATAAATATTTGAGTAATAAAATCGCACCTTAGATTGTGATAAAAAGCATGGGGAAGTGATAATTCATCATTAGGTGTCAAGCTTAATAATTGTATGAGTCTATCCGAGTGAGGTTGGTGTAGGTTGTCTTATATTTTGATATTCTTACTATGCTCTGTGGTTGTAGTGCTATCTGATCTTCCACATCAAAAATGATTTCTTAAGATTATTAGTGAGTGAGTTCATTTGTATCGTGAGTAGTCGGTGACTCTTCAAGTTTTGTGTAAAAAAGGCTTGTTTGGTATTATTGAAGTCTTACCAACACGATGGACGATTCCCAAATCGTTGGAGGAATTAAGAAACTCAACAGGAACTACAATAAGTGAACAACATGCACGATGTCTTATTTACAATGCCATGACATTTGGGAGATTATTGGCAAGAATGAAACTACGTCGCTAGAGGAGGATTCTAACGGAGAATCAAATCAGGCAAAACAATGTTTACCTTGAAGACCACAATTGAAGAAGAGTTGTTAGACTACATTTAAGATGACAAGACACCAAAAGAAACATGTGACACGTTCTAAATGTTGTTCTCAAGGAAGAATGATACGAGGCTACAACTTATGGAGAATGAGTTGTTATCAATTTCACAACGTGACATGACAATTGTTCAATACTTCCACAGATCAGTCAATTTGCTGAGAGATTAACGAACCAAATTCAAAGCCCGCAATTGGAAAAGTTGAAATAAAGACAATCATTATCCACAAATTGCAGTTAGAATATAGAAGCTTCGTATTACTGTACAAGGGTCATCAAATCAACCATCACTTGTTAAGTTTGAAAATTTGTAAGCCATGTAATTTGTTAGTCAATCAAGAAGTCATGGCTAAACAAATGAGAGAAATCACAAGCCATGAATAAGAAACACTCTATAGGAACTACACAACTAGGTAGAGTTCATCCTCTAACATAGAGATGGAGGATGAATAAGATGTAGAGGCAATATGTGTCATATAAGAAGATGCACTAGTGCTCGTGACAGTGATGAGAGAACATATTGAGTACGAGGACCAAAAGTGTGTATCAAAAGGATTCGAACCGAGGATGGAAGGAAAAGGGTTGGTTATAAGATGATGGGTGCCACAAGTTTTGATATTGAATCATCTGGTAGTGGGTGGATTTGTAACACACTCCCGATGGAATTCCGCTAGAAGGGGTAGCCACTGACGTGGCATGATACGAAATAAAGTGTTTTAATCATATCATGGATGATTTAAATCAAAGTGTTTTATTGTATTTTTAAAATTTTAGACATTTGTCTTTTAAAATTATAAGTTAGAATGAGTTAGGGGTCGTCGTCATCATCAAAGTTATAACATTTTAGTTAACTATAAGGTTTATTTTCAAGACTATATATAATTATTTATGTTATTAGTTTAGTATCATTTTCAAATAAAAAAAAATAGAGTTTTTATTTAAATTTTGTTCGGAACTAAATTTTTAAATTACAGATTCTTGTGTTTAGAACTTATATGCTAGAATTATTAAGTAGTATGTATTGATCAAAAGAATTTGGATACCGTGTACACGCTCAAAAGATCGAATTAGGATCCACTTAATTACAAGTGCATCGACAAGATGATAATAAAGTTTTTATTTTTTGAATTAGTTTCATTTGATTGAAAAATGATATAATATCAAAATTAATATATTATATAACTTGGAGATGACGCATACGTGGCTCTCAAGTTTAAGATTTTTCAAATTTATTTATATCACTGCTCTACTTCCGTCATTGGTCAGCCTACTTGGCGTGACATAATTGCTTACGTCATCAAATTTGACCTTTACTAAAATTAATTGTATATTTATATCTTTACACCGCAAATAAATAAATATATATATATATATATATATATATATTATAATACGATATGAATCAAGAAACATCAATCATACAATATACTTCAATGATGTGAAGAAAATATTATTAAAATTATCCAAAGATATTTCAGTTTATGAAAAATGAATTTTCATGTTATAAATTTTAAGTGGATTACAATTTAGAGTAATTAAGAGTTATTGTATTTCATTAATGTATTTTAAGACTTTTATTTACTTCAGTTTACAATTACATAATGGTTAATTATCACCATTAAGTATAAATGTAACAACTCTTGGAATGTCTAGTTTCATTTTGAGGCTATATAAAGCTATGTATATTGTATTTGTAAGTAGAATTCGAAAATATAGTAAAAAAAAAAAAAACATTTGTGCTTTCTTTAGCTAATAACTAAGTTTTTTAGAATCATTCAAACTCTATATAATCAATTTTACTTGTGGATGTGGAGTGATTCAAATCTCGAACAAGTGTTCTTGCGTTCAGATATTTGATCAACAAGAATCATTCAAACTCGATATGATCAATTTTACTTGTGGAGTGATTTGAATCTCAAACAATGTTCTTACATTGAGATATTCGATCAACAAGGTAATCTGAATCTTACTCCTCCCCTTGTAGTGATTTCCATCTATAAAAAAAAACGTCATTTTTCTCCATCGATTTTAAATTATACATATATTTTATAAATAAAAAATATATAATAATGTATCATTGTCTCATTTAAATAATATTAGAATTTAGACACAATTGATCAATTCAAAGGTGGGTCCCATGTTAAATTAAATTAGGTTAATGTTGATGATTTTAATTTGAGGGGACAATTGATGTTTAACCTAACCAAAGATTAATCTAAATACGATGATTAATTATAAATATAGATAATTTCAAATTTTAAAATGTCAATGAAAAATAATAATATATACTTTGAATTAAAAAAAGCTATGACATCAAAGACAAAATAATTTTGTATAGCTTATTTAGTGCTTTGAATAGTGACATAAAAAATTAATGATGTCATCCAATTCTAAAATTTATTATTTCGTGGGATGGATGCATGGATGGATGGATGGATGGATGTTCGTGATGTCTCGAGATTATGAAGAACATGTGGACCTATTTTTTTATGGCATGACTGAGTAAGCTACAATAGCCGCAATACCCAATGACATGGGATGACGTTAAGACATATGGGTCATGCTGATAGGAAACTAAGATGATGTTGGATGCGATGTTGCGTTGAGAGACCTTGGCCCTGAGTAGAGACAAGATCGAGCTGGATGACTTAGTCTAGTGTAGAAACAAGTTGTTGTATTGTAGATGATTGAACATGTACGTGCGCAAGCAGTGTGTGTGGCCAAACAAGCTTGCGTTATGCACAAGTGATTTTGAGTTGGCCATCGTAAAACGTCCGATGAAGCCACAAACTTGGTATTTCCTCAAGGTTGGTCGTAAGCATGTCAATATCACGACACCACACGATTAAAAAAATAGAACCGTGACAATAACTCACCACAAAGTTGTCGGACCAGATAAATTAAAATATCTCTATTATTATTAATGTATTACAATATTGACAATATGCCAACCAAATTAGGAAGAGAGAGAAAGAAAAAGAAAAAAAAGGGGAAGAACATCACCATCATGGCTTCAATATATATTTCCACTTTCTTCTTCCTTTTTTTCTGCAACTTTTCCTCTTCATTTCTATCATTTCCACAGGCATAAAAATGGGTACTCAGCTCCACATGTTCTTGTTCCCTTTGATGGCTAGCGGACACATGATTCCCATGGTCGACATGGCCAAGTTGCTTGCAGCTCGCGGCGTCAAGGTCACCGTCGTCACGACCCCTCTCAATTCCATCGCCATCTCTAACTCAATCCACACTTCAAAATCCCTCTCTGTTTCAAACATTCATCTTCTCATCCTCAAATTCCCCACTGCCGAACTTGGTCTGCCGGAAGGTTGTGAAAATGGTGACTCTGTTATCAGTCCCGCCATATTACCCAAATTCATCTCTGCTTTGAATTTGCTCCAAACCCCATTTGAGGAGGCTGTAATGGAACACCGCCCCCATTGCATCGTCGCCGATATTTTCTTCCCTTGGGTCAACAATGTCGCTGCTAAATTTGGCATCCCCAAGCTGGGCTTCCATGGCATTGGTTTTTTCCCGTTCTGTGCTATGGAGTTCGTGAGGATTCACCAGCCTCATAACCATGTTTCGTCCGATACAGAGCCTTTTCTCATTCCTCATCTCCCAGGGGAGATCAGTTTCACGAAATTGAAACTCCACGAGTCCATGCGAGAGGATCTCAAAAATGATTTAAGCGATTTTTTGAAAATAGCTCAAGAGGCAGAGTCCACATCCTATGGGGTTGTTATGAACAGTTTTTACGAGCTGGAAGCAGAGTATGCAGATTGCTATAGAAATGTGTTGGGAAGAAAGGCGTGGCATATTGGTCCACTTTCGTTGTGCAATCAGGAAATTGAAGAGAAATCTCAGAGAGGAAAGGAATCCGCCATTGATGAACACGAGTGCTTGAAATGGCTTGACTCCAAAAAACCCAATTCAGTTGTGTATGCGTGTTTTGGAAGTATGACGAAATTCAGCTCCGATCAGCTGAAAGAAATTGCAAATGGGCTTGAAGCTTGTGGGAAAGATTTCATATGGGTTGTCCGGAAAGTGAACAGAGAAGAGAAGGAAGAGGATCAAAATTGGCTGCCGGAGGGGTTCGAACAGAGGATGGAAGGAAAAGGGTTGATTATAAGAGGATGGGCGCCGCAAGTTCTGATATTGGATCATCCGGCGGTGGGTGGATTTGTGACACACTGCGGGTGGAATTCGACGCTGGAAGGG
The DNA here is from genome assembly GCF_002738345.1 of Cucurbita maxima. Classification (NCBI taxonomy): domain Eukaryota; kingdom Viridiplantae; phylum Streptophyta; class Magnoliopsida; order Cucurbitales; family Cucurbitaceae; genus Cucurbita; species Cucurbita maxima. Next base: position 491,771 of record NW_019272064.1, read on the forward strand.
GTAGCCGCCGGCGTTCCGATGGTGACGTGGCCGGTGGCTGGGGAGCAGTTTTACAACGAGAAATTAGTTACAGAGGTGTTGAAAATTGGAGTGGCTGTTGGGACTCAGAAATGGGTGAGAATTGTGGGAGATTTCGTCGAAGGTGGAGCTATGGAGAAGGCGATAAGGAGAGTAATGGAGGGGGAAGAAGCAGAAGAGATGAGAAACAGAGCTAAAGAACTGGGCAAGATGGCGAAGAGAGCAGTTGCAGAGAATGGATCGTCTTATTCGGATTTAGATGCCTTGATTAAAGAATTGAAATCATTGGCGTTTTGAAGTTCACTCTGCCTGCTCATTGGAGTTCCAAAGGCTTTACATTTTCTATTTTAAATAAAGAATAAAAAGAAAAAAAAGGTAATAGTTTGATTGCATATTTAATATTATAAATTATCTTATTAATAATATACTCGCACCATTGCAATAGAGGAGGTGACAAACTTAAAGATATTCACACCAGATAAAACTTCTAACCTCCAAAATTAGAAGGCGGTGACAAACTTAAAGATATTCACACCAGATAAAACTTCTAACCTCCAGAAGTAGAAGGCGTCAAAAAAGAAGTAGAGACGTTAGCACGTCATTATATTTAGTTATAGACAATTATGACAACGACGGCACCTCAACGCATTTTGGGGAGAACGAGCTAACTCTGGGTTGGAGTGGCATTTCACTTCCTAATATTCTTTGTCCCGATCTCCTGCGTTCAATCCAAACCAAATTTTCGCCCCGCCTACTATTATAAATAAATAGTAATAAAATTATGGGTCAAGATGATATATTTTGTCATTATCTAGAAATCTGTATTCACTCGCTGGAATTAAGTCTCAAACACTCATGAATTAGAATTATTTTATTTATGTCTATGTTCGTGTCCAATGTACTTTTTTTTTCCCGTGATTTATTTTTTATTTCAACAAAAAAAAAAAAAATCATACAATTAAAAATAGATTTTTTTTCTAAGGTAAATACCAATTGTCTTTAAATAAATCATATTTTAATTAACTTAGTCAATACATGTGTGGTTATGGGCCATCTTTCTAGTGGCAATTGTCATGTCCCCTTTTTGTTTTTTGTTTTTTGTTTTTTTTTTTTATGTTCTTTTCCTTTTTTTTTAATTTATAAATTATAATTTTATCAAATTATTTTCAACTAAAAATTGAGAATTTAAAATATTAAAATAGGCAGACAAAAATATTATCCCTTAAAATGAAAAAGTAGAAAAAGAAAATCTAGACCAACTAATGGGAGATGACATGAAAACGGCCGTCGCCGTCGAAGAAAGTCCCACCGGATATACTTGAAAACGAATCTAAAACGCCAACGATTTCAGCTCCTCAATCAACGCATCCAGATTCCGGTACGATGATCCGTCGTTCCCAACGGCCTTTTTCGCCTTCTCTGCATTCTCTGCTGCTCTGTTTCTCATCTCTCCACCTTCTTCATCTTCCATTACTCTCCTTATCGCCTTCTCCACAGCTTCCCCTCCGATGAAATCTCCGACACCAGGCACCCATTTCTGAACCCCGACAGCGACCCCTGTTTTCAGCACCTCCGTCACTAATATCTCATTGTAAAACTGCTCCGCCGAAACAGGCCATGTCACCATCGGAACGCCGGCGGCAACCCCTTCCAGGGTCGAATTCCACCCGCAGTGTGTTACAAATCCACCCACCGCCGGGTGATTCAATATCAGAACTTGCGGCGCCCATCCTCTTATAATCAGCCCTTTTCCTTCCATCCTCTGTTCGAACCCCTCCGGCAGCCAATTTTGATCCTCTTCCTTGTCTTCTCCGTTCACTTTCCGGACAACCCATATGAAGCTTTTCTCAGAAGCTTCGAGCCCAATAGCTATCTCCTTGAGCTGAGCAGAGTTGAATCTCGCCAAACTTCCAAAACAGACATACACAACCGAATTGGGTTTCTGGGAATCGAGCCATTTCAAGCATTCGTGTTCATCAATGGTGGATTCTTTTCCTCTCTGCGCAATTTCACGAGCTCCATTGTTGCATAATGAAAGTGGACCAATAGGCCATGCCTTTCGTCGCAATACATCTCTGTAACAATCGACATACTCTGTTTCCAGCTCGTAAAAACTATTCACAACAACCCCATAGCAATTCGATTCCGATTCTTTAACCTTGTTGAAGAATTTACTAAATTCAGTCTCGGTATCTTCCCGAACGTTTGAAGGGAGTTTCATTTTCGTTATCTTAATATCTCCGGGGAGATAAGGAATGAGAAAAGGCTCTGTTTCCGACGAAACATTCTTTTCAGGCTTGTGAAGTCTCATGAAATCAGAAGCACAAAGCGAAAAAGCACCAGTCCCATGAAAAATCAACCTGGGGATGCCAATTTTCGCGGCGAGATCATTAGTCCAAGGGAAGAACATATCGGCGACGAGGCAATCAGGGCGGCTCTGAAGCAGAGCCTGTTCAAAAGGGGCTTGAAGTAAGGTGGAAGCTTGGAAGAATTTGGTTATATAATCCGGACTTGGAAGGGAATCGGCGTTTTCGCAAGTATCCGGAAGACCCACTTCAGCAGCAGGGAATTTGAGGACAATCAGCTCAATCTTTGAAGCGAAATTTTGAAGGGATTTGGAGATGGAGATGGAGTTGAGAGGGGTGGTGACAATGGTGATCTTGACGCCACGAGATACGAATAGTTTGGACATGTCGACGAAGGGGATCATGTGGCCGTGAGCCATGAAGGGGAACAAGAAGATATGGAGCTGTCGAGGTTCGCTTCCCATGGCGGATAGAGAGTTGCAGAAACAGAGGATGAAGATGAAGAAGAACAGAGTGGGGATTTGGGAGAATTTATAATAGGAAATAGAAGCGAAAGATGAATGGAATTCTTCAATCCCATAATTCTAATATAATTTATAATTGTGGTCAATGGAAGTATCTGGATGGAACTCAAAACGTATCTTAATTAAATTCAATATTGTAAACAGAAACAGAGTATTATTTTTCATTTGTAAACAAGGTCTGAGGAAGGTTCGTGTTGGTATAATTATGAGGTGATAAGCAATTGCGTCATAAAATTCAGCTTTTACCCAATTTGATTTAAAATTGGGGCATTGGATCTCATTTTCATTTGTTCATTAGGGTTTTCTTTCTTCTTGGTATGAATATCCTTTTATTAGTAATCCACCCATGAAGATGACATTGTCTATAATCTATGATCAACCACACCGGTCTAAGCCTCACGCTATGTGCATTGCGAAGGCCTGAACTCCGGTCCGGAACCTATTGATTATTTCAGGAGGTAAAGCTGCTAATTCATTTACTTACTCTACCTTCATTGTAAAAGAGAGAGTCAGTCAGTCAGAATGTATTTGTTTGTCTCGAGCTTCTTTCACTCGGTAAACTGGAGGATGATTCAAACACTCTTTTACTCGACAGTAAGAAAAGAAGAAGAAAGAAGAATGAGACTGAACTACTGATTGAACGAGGTCTGTTCTCTTAGCTTTCTTTTGATTCTGCTTGAAAGACGAAACGAAGGATTCCTGAGAATGAACTGTCAGGAAAGACTCAACATTCTTGATCTTCTCCTTCTTTCACTCTTTCACTCCTTTTCTTTTCCGATATTACCTTCGCTATTTCACTGGAACCGATATGCCCTGAGCTACTGGCTACTTGACATATTTATTCTCGAACTGTAAACAAAGACTCCTTATTCATTCTCGTTCACTGTCAGACTCAACCTCAAGCTCCTACTGATTTCACTCATTCTCCTTCCCTTCGCTACTTCACCTTCAAACACAGTAAACAAGGAAACATTATTCAAAGAAGAATCTGTCATCATCCATTTATTCTTCTTCTTGAGATATTGATTCTTTCTCCTGCCTGAACCTGAACCTATCTATTGATTCTTGAACTGAAAACTAAGACTCAACGAAAGCAAGACAAGATTCTTCTTTTCCTATTTCTTCTTGAACAGTAAACTCGGGAAACTGGCGGATCAGCTCCTTCACCTTCACCTATTGATTCAAACACGAGGTAAATAGGTTCAGTAGCTCTTTCTTTTCTTGAACTCGGTCTCTTCTCTTCTCTTTGCTTTTCTTTCCTGTAAGGGTTCTGGAGCAAGCCTGCTTCGGTAGTGATAGTAGCTTCAAAGGAATTGAATTGTTTGTTAGTATGTCTTGAATAGGGAAAGCATTCAAAATCTATGAACTCAACCCATGTCATGTGAAAGAGCTTGAACAATGAAATGTTAGACGAACACGACTCTCCACAATGGTATGATATTGTCCACTTTGAGCGTAAGCTCTCATGGCTTTGCTTTGGGCTTCCCCAAAAGGCCTCATACCAATGGAGAGTGTATTCTTACATTATAAACCCATGATCATTCCCTAAATTAACCGATGTGGGACTTTCATCATCCAACACCTCCCCTCGAACAAAGCACGCCTCCCCTTAATCGAGGCTCGACTCCTTTGGAGTCTTAGTCATTTTTGACTGCCTTCGTACCTTCGAGGAGGCTTGACTCCTTTTGGAGTCCTTTGTTCGACATTTAAGGATTTGTCAATCTATTGACACGGCTAAGTTTAGGGCATGGCTCTGATACCAAATGTTGAACACAACTCACTGTGGGAAACACTCGCTCTCTTTATTAAGACCAATCGAGAAGAGAATACAAGACACTCTGTAGAATACTTCTGCTTTTTATTGTTTTTAGATTTCTTGGATGAATAACCTAGGTAGGGTGGGGGTATTTATACTAAGAGTAAACAATCTATATTTAACCAATCTAAATCTAGACCTAACCGATTTGAATCTAGACCTAACAAATTGAATCTTTCTCCTAAAATATCTACATCTCTTTCTCCTAAAATCTCTACTAAAATAAATATACTGGGCTCGTACAATTAGGCTTGACTCTATTGGGCTAGTACAATTATTGGGCTTGACTCTATTGGGCTAGTGATGATATTTCAACACTCCCCCTCAGCACTAGTCCTCATTCGCTGCATCATGTTGAGCTGACAGCGAAAGCTCTCATGTTTGCTAGTATTCAACCCTTTTGTAAACAAGTCTGCCACTTGGTCATCTGTCTTGATCTGCTGCATCTCAATTTCTTCCTTTAGGACCTTCTCTCTAATGAAATGGTAGTGCACCTCCACATGCTTTGTTCTAGCATGAAACACTGGATTTTCTGCAAGGCGAATCGCAGATTGGTTGTCGCAAAGAAGTGATATTGGATAGTCAATTTTCTGGTGCAAATCTTCCATCAAGAGTTTTAGCCATGTACTTTCCTGGGCTGCTCCAGCCGCTGCTCTATACTCTGCTTCTGTAGTTGATAATGATACTGTTGGTTGTCTCTTGCTACACCAAGAAATTGTTCCCGAACCAAACTTGAACACATACCCAGTGGTTGACCTCCGAGTATCGTGGTCTCCTGCATAGTCAGCATCACAGTATCCAACTAGCTTGCAGTCTTTGCTTCTTTTGTACAAAAGACCATAGTCGATTGTACCTTTGATATATCTCAAGATCCGTCGAGCTGCATCCAGATGAGGCTTCTTTGGACTTTGCATGTATCGACTCATAACCCCAACTGCATACGAGATATCAGGTCGAGTTAAAGTTAGGTAGATAAGACTACCTACTAGTTGTCGGTACGTTGTTTCATCGTTCAACTCTTTGCCTTCATGTGCACAAATCTTGGCATTTATCTCCATCGGTGTTGAAACTTGCTTGCACTCTAACATGTTGAACTTCTGAAGCATGTCTCTGGTATACTTTTGTTGGCAGAGAAACAGTCCTTCATCTGTGCGATCAACTTCTAGGCCTAAGAAGTGTTTAAGCTCTCCTAGCTCTTTCATCTGAAAGCGTATTGATAAATTTTCTCTTGTTTGATAAATTTCTCTTTCATCGTCCCCGGTGATAATCAAATCGTCCACGTAGACCAACACAATTGTCAAATTTCCTTCTCTTTCTTTGATGAATAGGCTTGAGTCTGCATGCGCAACTGAATAACCACTTTGGGTAAGAAATTCAGCAATCTTACCATACCAAGCTCTCGGTGCTTGTTTCAGTCCATAAAGAGCTTTTCTAAGCTTGCATACATAATTAGGATTAGCTGCACTCTCAAATCCCTTTGGTTGGTTCATATAAATCTCCCTGTCTAGCTCTCCGTGCAAGAAGGCATTCTTCACATCCATTTGCCACAGTTTCCAATCTTTACTTGCTGCGAGTGCTAGCAGAACTCGTACGGTAGTAATCTTTGCCACTGGACTGAATGTTTCATCATAATCTAGTCCATATTGTTGAGAAAATCCTCGAGCCACGAGTCGAGCCTTGTATCTCTCGATTGATCCATCCGGTCGACGCTTTATTTTATAGACCCACTTGCAAGAGACGGGTTTGATATCTCCTAGTCTTGGCACTAGTTCCCAAGTTTGATTATGCTCCAAGGCTATAATTTCTTCCTCCATCGCTTTCTGCCAAACCGAGTTTTGTGATGCTTCTTCATATGTCTCTGGTTCGTAAACTCTATCTTCTACAATAGCTGCATTTGCATACTTAGGATTTGGCCTTCGGATTCTATTTGATCGCCTAAGTTGTTGATGTGTTGTTTCATTTTTATCAGATTCGCTTGATTGAGTCACCTCCTGCTTGTCAATATCAATGTCGCTTGGATTTTCAGATGCATCGAAATTTGATTGAATTTGTGTAGTTTGCTCCCCCAGCTTCTGTTGTAGAATTTCTTCAATGTTTGAATCTGATAAGACTTTCTTCTCCGAGGACCACCATGTAGATGCTTCATCAAAAACTACATCTCTTGATGTATAGTATTTTCCACTTGTTGGATCACAGCACCTCCATCCTTTTCTTTGATTGTCGTATCCAACAAATACACACTTGACTGCTTTCTTGTCAAACTTGCTACGTAGATGGTCAGGCACAAATACATAGCAAACACAGCCAAATACTCGGAAGTAACTAATTGTAGGTTTCATATCCCATAGTATCTCAAATGGTGAGACGAACCCTAGCTTTGGTTGAGGAAGCTTGTTGATCACATGGGCAGCAGTTCGCATAGCTTCAGCCCAAAATCTTCCTGGAACGTTCTTTGCGTGTAACATGCTTCGACAGGTTTCTGCAAGGTGTCGATTCTTTCTTTCTGCTACACCATTTTGTTGTGGCGTGTTGGCACATGTAAATTGACGTCGTATCCCACACTCGTGTAAATATTGATCGAACTCATCTGACGTGTATTCTCCGCCATTGTCTGAACGTAGACAACGAATCTTCGCTCCTACTTCTCCTTCGACCATCATCTTGAATTCTTGAAACTTTGAGAACGTGTCAGACTTTTCTTTCATAAAGAAAATCCACACATATCTTGAGTAGTCGTCAATAAATGTCACCATATACCGCATTCCGCTGATCGATGCTTGTTTGACTGGGCCGAACAAATCAGAGTGAACTAACTCTAATGGTTTCTTTGCTTTGAAACTTGACTCTTTGTATGGTAATTGATGAGCTTTACCATACTGACATCCAGCGCAGACAACGTCTGTTTTGACTTCCAGTTGTGGTAGACCTTTGAGCATAGATTTCTCCATAATCAGCTTCAACTTATGGTAGCTAATATGTCCCAATCTTGCATGCCATAGATCTGTCGTCTCATTCTTTCGGGTCTTGTCAACATAGGCAGACTCTGCAGATAGAACGTAGACAGACTCCACTCTTCGTCCTTCTATCGTCGGCTTTCCTATTATCTTAACATCTTGATAAACTTTTACATCTTCTGGCCCAAACAAGACATAGCTTCCTGATGTTGTTAGTTGTGACACTGACAACAAGTTCTTCTTTATACCCGGTACATGATAAACATTATGTAGCGACACTGTATCAGACTTATTGCCAGGCATGATTGTCGTATTGCCGATTTGAGCAATTGATAACTGTGTGTTATTTGCTGTACGTACCATACGACTTCCTTTGTACTCTTTCTTGTCTTGCAATTTTCTCTGATCGCCAGTCATGTGATTTGAACATCCTGAATCAACGATCCAGTCATTCTCATAGTTGATATGGTCTTCCATTGTCGCCATGAGTGCTAGCTCGTCTTCTTCTATGGGACATAGTACCTCTGCATCCCATTCATCTTCTATCTTCTTTTTGGATATTGCCACATTGTTTTCAATGGTCTTTTTCCTGGACCAACAATCTCTAGACATATGGCCCTTTTTCCCGCAGTTATAGCAAATACCACCAAATCTCGTTCTTTGAAAACTCTTGTTGTCGTTCTTCTGAGCTCTCTCAGGTTGTGCAATCCCTTGGTGGCTTCTTCTTTTGTCACCATTGTATCCACGTCTGGTAGACGGCCTATTATTGCTCTGACTTTCACTCGTGTAGAGTGCTTCTTCACCCTTCAACGTGAAGCCTCCCATTTGTTTAGCCATGGCTTCTTGGCTGGCTAACAAATTTTCGAACTCTACCAGTGATGGTTGAGTGGGCCATCCTTGTACAGCAGCAATGAAGCTTCGATATTCTGGTCGCAATCCGTGGATTATAATCCTCTTCATTCGAGATTCTACAATGGCGGACTTTGGGTCTAGTTCAGTAATCTCCCGACAGATCGATTTGACCTTGTGGAAGTACTGAGCAATCGTCATATCACGTTGTGAAATTGACAACAACTCATTCTCCAGAAGTTGTAGTCTCGTATCATTCTTCTTTGAGAACAACATCACGAATGTGTCCCATGCTTCTTTCGGTGTCTTGTCATCCCAAATATGTTCTAACATCTCTTCTCCGATGGTGGTCTTCAAGGCAAACATTGCTTTGCCTGCTTTGATTCTCCATTTGCGCAAGGCGTCGTTAGAATCCTCCTCTGGCGGCGTAGTTTCACACCCGCCAACGATCTCCCAAAGATCCTGTCCTTGTAAATAGGACATCATGCATGTTGCCCACGTGTTGTAGTTGTTGTTGTTGAGTTTCTTAATTCCTCCAACGATTTGGAAATCACTCATCGTGTTGGCCATACCTCAGTAATACCAAACAAGTTCTTTTGACACAAGACTTGCAGAGTCACAGACTTCTCACGACACAAAAGAAACTCACTCACCACTAATCTCAAGAAATCGTTTCTGATGTGGAAGATCAGGCAGAGCTGCAACCACAGAGCATACTAAGGATTCCAAGAGATCAGATAACCTACACTAACCTCGCTCTGATACCAAATGTTAGACGAACACGACTCTCCACAATGGTATGATATTGTCCACTTTGAGCGTAAGCTCTCATGGCTTTGCTTTGGGCTTCCCCAAAAGGCCTCATACCAATGGAGAGTGTATTCTTACATTATAAACCCATGATCATTCCCTAAATTAACCGATGTGGGACTTTCATCATCCAACATGAAAGGCTTGACTGACAAGTTCGATATGGTTTCAAAATCTATGAACTCAACCCATGTCATGTGAAAGAGCTTGAACAATGACGAGTTCGATCGAGTTCGATCCCCCTTTCCATTCTTTCACTGACAAAACCTTGAAATTTGACTTAACGGGTAAGGCTAAGATAAGGGCCTGTTCATAATCCCTATTCAAATTGCTTGCTTGACTGATTAAGAGAGTTTGGACGGGAGAAGAGGCTTTGATGAGAAATCATTTTTTTGCTATAGGAGCATAAACACTAACCATTTTTTTAGAATACATTGGATTCCCGTAGTCGTTTCCTGGTCTGCATCTCTGCAGTGGATGACCCTGGCACTTTCCTGAGCCTTAAGATCCAATTGGATCAATTAGCCCTATCACTCCGTTCCACGGCTTGTTGAAAGACCGTTTGAAATTACACTTTATATTTAGGCGCACGTTGCATAAACTTTCGATGTGGGTCAAAAAAAGCCACTTACAGTAATCTAATCTCTTAATTTGTTACCGTTTAGTATTTGTATTTTCAATTTTATAACAAATTTTATCTCTCAACTTCCTCTTTAATTTAAAATCTACAACTTATTTATCAATAAACCAATGAAGTTATAAAAATTAATACTTAATTTTATGAAACTTAAAAAAGATTAATTTGTTTAACTTAATTAAATAAATATTAAACAAATTAAAATTAATCCAATCGAGCTGATCTTGGAATCTTGGGTCTAGGCGTACGTTTAAATCGACCCATTTAACAAACATGAAACATGATTAAGTATTTGGAGTATAGATTCATCATCTTAACCTCAGAATACATGTTTAGACAATTTGTGGTTTAAAATAAGTTGGTAGGGCGAAACTCACAAATCTTGAACCTAACGAACGAAAGTGAGCGTGAATTTGGACCGTGGACCGCGGAACGAAGGTTCCTCACCATTTAAAAGGAATAGGGAAAACATGTGGAGTTCCCTACACCATTTAAAGTGAAATGAAAGATTGGAATCCAGCCCTATAAAAGGTTCATACTATTTTAGTTATTATTTGTTTATAATTAAAAGGCTAAATTATTATTATATCCATACGAAATTTATATATAATAATTAAAGTTATTTATTTCTGTATTTCTTAATTACTAATGAATAATTGTGAAATGATTGGACTGTGTTGCCTCAATAATAATAATAATATTTATTATTATTATTATCTGTGTGTAAAATGTTTTGAATTTTCAAAATGTGTCGGTTCCTTTTTCTTTTTTCTTTTTCCTTTTTTTTATAATAAAGTTTTGCCCCCTTTAACTTTTATCATTTTTCCACTAAATTAATAAAAATACATTAAAAAAAATACTAACTTCTTCAAAAACAAAATTTAAATTAATTTAAAAATAGTTTTAATATTATATTTAAAAAATATTCATTAACGTTCTTAACCTATATAAAAATAAATTTAAAAAAATACCGTGTATCAGCACTTTATATATTAACTACATAAAAATTTTAATGTTATTTTCGAAACTTCATGAGTATTTTTTAACCCATATATCAATTATATATATATTTCCAACTTTGAAATTTTTTTTAAGGTATTTTTGAAATATATATTTTTTAATTTTTTTAAATAATTTTTTTTTTTCATTTTGAAATGGAGTTGAAAATTTAAAAGTGTTATAAAAAGTAATAAAAAAATAGAAAATGAGAGAGAGAAAAAAGAAATAATTATTTAAAATGGAATAAAAAAGAAAGAAACGTGAAGGCATTAGTGAAGATTTAATAATAAAAGCAGAATCAAACAGATTTAATGGAATAATAGCATATCACATGACACTAAAATTTTGATGTGTTATTTGGACGGGACACCGATGCGGCCGGTAAATGCGCTGTTTTTTAACTATAATTTCATTATTGTAACTACCTTGTTTTGTCTCCTTGTCCCTCTTAAATTAGAAAACGATATCATTTATAATATTATTTAAATATAAATTTATGTGTAAAAAACTTTATATATATATATATATATGTCTTCTATATATTAATTTTAAAATAAAATTTAATATTAAAAGTTTATTTATTATAATTATTATTTTGGAGTAAAATATAACCATTTAACAAAAGCAAAAAAGAGAGCGAAAAGTTATTCAAATTATAACCTTTTAGACGAGACAAAGGGCAGGAAAGGTCAAATCACATCACGTTCCTTCCGGTCCTCGATCAGTTTCTAAGAGTCAAAAGGTAATATTTGAAAGTGAATTTCCCAAAACACCCTCCAACCTTAAACTCCTTGATTCCGCTACATTCTTTTGACTCCTACCAGAATTTCTTCCTAATTTTGCGCTTTTATTTATTTATTTATTTATTATTATTATTTTTAATTGTTTCCCGTTAACAAAATCAGCTACGACTTGTTTAATGTATTCATGAACGTATAACTCTATTCATCACGACATTTTAACTTCTTGTTACTGAAGTCTATAAAAGTATCACGGTCGTTACATCCTTCAACGATGTTGTCTCTTAAATTTTTCTCCCACCGGTCATTGCTGATAACAACACCAAAAACGAAGAGAAAACAAACGTCCATTTGGACTTACTTTTTTAGATTTAGTTAATAGGTGATTTAATTATCGACCTATGGTATTTAAAAATAATCAATCATTCAAACAAGTTGCTTGAAAACATATATATAATCTACACTTGCTAATGAGTCAATAAGGTTTAATTATTTTAATTATTTATTTATTTACTTTTACTCCAACTTCGTCAATTGTTTATTACCACTAAAATGATTTACATATCCGGTTAAATTAATGAAAAATATTCTTAAATTTTTTAATTTATTTAAAAAATACTCGTAAATTTTTAATAGTTTTGAATAGAAACGGTTACTATTATGTTATAAAATTAATTAACATTTTATTTTAATTTTTTTACGAGCCTAGAATATTATTAAATTAATTATTTTTTTAAAATAAGCAAAAATAATAAACTATTTTTTAAATTCCATGATTAAATCTCTCTAATAAAAATTCTAAATCTTATTTTTTTTTTTAAATAATATAATAATGAGGAAAAACACTTTGCATGTGAAAAATTAAATTCAATCATTTAATATATATTTTAAAATTTTAAAAAACGGCCATTTATCACCTCTCGTACCTTCACTTCTTTTAAAAAATAAAAAAATAATAAAAAAATTCGTAGTCTGAGACTCACGCGCCTCCCCAGTCCGTGATTCCTCCACCTTAAAAATACAAATCGAAACTTCTTTTCTCCGTTCATTTCCCATTTCTTCGTTCCAAAATCAAACCAAACTCCACCGCCATGAAATCCGCCGCCAACGCCAAGCTCATCCTCCTCCACCCCTCCATCCACAAACAAGGCCTCGCCGCCCCCACCGCTGCTACCGGCGGAGCTGCCCTCACCCCTCGCCGCTGGCTCTTCTCCTTCCTCACCTTCTTCACTCTCGCCTTCACTCTTACCCTCATTAACTCCACCTTCTCCGCCGCCGACCGCCGCCGCTCTGTCGGCGGCCCCGCCGACTCCCCTGTTCTCCCCCAACCCATTTCCGTAGCCCTCATCCACTACGCCGCCGTCGATACAAACTCCACTAAACCCCACATGACCACCGCCGAGCTTTCCTCCATCGCCGCCGCGCTTTCCCCTTGCTCACCGGCGTGTAATTTCTTAATCTTCGGTTTAACCCACGAATCCCTCCTCTGGCGCGCACTCAACCACGGCGGTGTCACCGTCTTCCTCGACGAAAACGAGTTCCATGTCTCCAAATTCGAGCAATCCAACCCCGGAATCGAAGCGTACGATGTCCAATACACAACCAAAGTGAGCCAGATGAAGGAGCTTCTAATTCAAGCTCAATCGCACGCCGACAACGAGTGCAAACCCGTTCAAAACCTCTTATTCTCCGAATGCAAACTCGGCATCAACGATTTGCCTAACCACATTTACCAAGTCCCATGGGACGTGATTCTCGTCGACGGGCCACGTGGGTACAGCCCCACATCGCCGGGAAGAATGTCGGCGATCTTCACCGCCGGAGTTTTGGCTAGAAGCAAATGTGGGAAACGGAATTCGAAAACCCATGTGTTCGTTCACGAAATCGGGCGGGAGGTTGAGAGGATTTACAGCGAGGAGTTTCTTTGCCGGGAAAATTTGTCGGAATCTGTGGATTCATTGGGGCATTTCGTGGTGGAGAAGACAATGCAGGGAAATGGCGCAAGATTCTGTAAGAATTCATCTTCTGGTTCATCGATTTTAAGGTAATTTAGTGTAGTGTTTAGACGATGGTGTGGATCTGTAAGTGTATGTTCATCCAAATCTGCGTATGTTTCTGTTTGGTTCCCGAGAAAGAGCGAGAAAATGTACAGATAATGAAAGGAAACTAATTCCCTTGCTTTCTTCTACTCTTTCCTTCTCATGGTCAAACAATTATATTTATATTCTTTTAAGAAAAGTTACATTTTGTTAAAAAAAAAAAAAAAACTACATCCTAAATTAAACACTCTAAATTAATTAATATTTAATATGGTAGAGAGAGAAATTTGATTTATGATTGAATCCTAAATAAATAATTCTTTTCAAAGAACGGTAAAAGATGTAATTGAAGGGTTAAAACGAATTTTTAACCCAACGATAATTATGAATAACCTCACCGTAATTATGAATAATTAGTGGTTATTTATAAGAGTGTAAGTTTATTATTTATAAGAGTGTAAGTTTATGTCTAAAAATTGGTTAATTAAAGAATTTAATTAATTAAATTATTTTTATATATGGAAGCCCATAAAATAGAAAAAATAATATTATATATGTTTCTTGATTCTTAAAACATTAATGAAATATTGTAATTTTTTTGCATAATTTTTTAATTTATGTAAAAATAAATTTATATTTAGATCTCAAGACATAAATGTAATTAAAAAAAAAAAAAAAACAAACAAAAACAAAAAAGGAGAAGGGGTAAAATGGTAATTTCAGGTATAAAAGCAGAGCTGTGCTAAAAATCTGGATCGGTAGCTGTCGGTGATGGAGAGGGAACAGTTCCCCCTTGTGTGCGTGGAGGAACATGACGTTAATTTTCTTTTTAAAAAGAATTCCATCATCTCACGCGATTCGAGATCGACAAAACGAAACGCGCTCGGTGATTGGTTTTAGATTACACGTGGGAGCACGTAATTGGTAGTTGATGTTCACGTGGTGAGTTAGTTAGGAATTTGAATTGGAAGAATGGTACGGTCAGGAGAGAGAAAGAGAAAGGTGTCGGTGAGAGAATTAGAAAGAGTCCGTAACGGAATTCACGTTTTGTTTAAATTAATACGGTCCACGTCAAAGTGGACCGCCCTTTTTTCCCACTTAAAATTTTTAAAATATACGTAAAGACTTTAAATTAAAATTTTATTAATACCATTAAATTTTAGAAAAATTTCAATAATACTTTAAAAAATAATTTTAAAATTTAAAAATAGTATTAATATTATTTAAGTTTATACAAAAATAAAAATAAAAAATCTTAACATCAATTTATTTTAAATAAAAAAACTTTAGGAAACTCCAAACTTCGACTTTATTTATTTATTCATTTTGATTATGAGATTTTTGTTGGAAAGTATCCACCTAACATTCCACCAATCATTCTTCATATTTGAAGAACACAATAAAAAAAAATAATTAAGAACAAAGATTTTATATTATATAATGAGTGAAAATGAAAATATAATTAAAGAAAGGCCTTATTGAATTTAATTTGGGCCGACATATTCGTTGTTTATTGTACATGAAAGGCCCAAGCCCAACATCATTCTCCATTTATCACCACTTTATGCCTTAAAATGAATCTAATTTGTTACCAAATGGATTTTTCTTTTTAGTTAGTATTTTGTTACCAAACTTTTAATTTCTATATAGTAGAATTCTAATATATTCCTAAAAAAAAATTAAATTAATTAATCTATAAATATAAACAAAAATTTTATATTTTATAAAACTCAAAATTTTAGGTTTATTTAGGGTCTAGACCCTATTTTATAAAATCAAAACTTTAAAGTAGATTTTAGGGTTTAACGTCTAAATCGTGAACCCTATTTTATAAAATTCAAAATTTTAAATTTTTATTAAGTTTATTTTAGGGTTTGGACCCTAAACCCTAAATCTTAAACCTTATTTTATAAAATTTAAAATTTTCAAGATTTTAGGGTTTACGTAAAAACCCCAAACCCCAAACCCCAAACCCCAAACCCTAAATCCTAAACCTTATTTTATAAAACTTAAAACTTAATTTTTTTTAATAGATTTTAGGGTTTAGGGTAGAAACCCCAAATCCTAAACTCCAAACCTTAAATCCTAAACCCTATTTTATAAAACTTAGATTTTAGGGTTTAGGGTTTAGGGTTTAGGGTAGAAACCCTAAACACTAAACCCTAAAACCCAAAACTCTAAATCCTATCCTCTATTTTATAAAGTTCAAAACTTTCAATTTTTATCGAGTAGATTTTAGGGTTTAGGGTCTACCGAAAACCCTAAAACCCTAAATCTTATTTTATAAAATTCAAAACTTTCGGTAGATTCTTGAGTTATACGAGAAAAAAAAAATGAATAATTTAAGAACTTACCATACATAAAATTAAAATTGGAGAGATTTGAATGACACAAAATAAAAAATTATGGATTGGTTAAATATTAAAAAAAAAAAAACAGAGATCTATTAACAACTATTAAACCCTTTTAATAGTTTTTTTTGAACTAATAAATTTAAACTTAAAAGTTTAGAGATTAAACTCAATCTCTTAAATTTTTCCTCGAGAATCTCCCCTCTAAATCTCGTGAAATTTAAGGAAACGTTTCATAAGAACGGAGAATGAATGGGGAGCGGGATGAGATATTTTATTTTATTATTACATTTGAAATATACTTGGAAACATAAAATGCAAGGAA
>NW_019272064.1:508148-512339 GCF_002738345.1 Cucurbita maxima
AAAAAAAAAAAAAAAAAACCAATAATCACGAAAGGTTGCGTGCAGGAGAAGCAATAAGTAAATAGGAAATAGTGGCATTTAATACTAACTTATAAATATTTAAAATCTTTTAAGTTAAATTTTATTTTTCAATTTTATCCCTATTATTTAAAATGTTACGTTTTATTTTTCTTCCGACATTCACTAATAATAATAAAAAAAAACCCTTAAACTTTCTCATTTAAAAAATAATAATAATTTATTTATATTTTTTTTCGAAAGGGTAATAATATATTATAATGTTGGATGAAAATTTAGACCCGAAACATAGGTAAGGATGACTTAAAATAGTGCGACTGTATATGAACTTTTATTTTTATTTCGTTATTGTTATTCTAAATCCCGAGATAATACATGAGTTGAATAAGGTTGGGTTGAAAAAATCTTTTGGACTAATCCAAAATTTCGGGTTGGTTGGTACGGTTATCTAAGCATCACTAACCTCGGTTATAAACGTTTTACATTTCTAATCTTTTTTAAAAGTAGGATTAGGTTGAGCAAAACCCTATTTTCAGTTGATCAGATAAAAAAAAAAGCAACTCAGAACACAATTTTTCAGTTTTTCAAATAAAACTGAAAAAAAAAAAATTAACTCAATCCAACTTTTATGGTTTCAATTGAGTAGTGAGTTATCAGATCATCCTCGTATATGAATAGTTTAAAGAAAAAAACGAAAATTTATGGGAACTTTTTATAATTTAGCAAAAGAAGAAAAGAAACAATCATTGTCATAGGGGCTCACCTCATAGTTAAGTAACATGGCATAGTTTTGCATATTAATTTCAACCAATTTAGCTACCTACTTTGGCTTACATCTCCAACATTCATTATATTTGATATCTACTATGATAGATCTTTTATTAAAAAAAAACATTGCATACATTTATGTTCATCTACCCAATCTTCAATGTTGGCACAAACACAATAAATGGTCATTACTAATATAGAAGAAAAAAAAAATTAATGATTGAAGATGCCAGCCCGAACATACTCACCTGGTTAAAGAAAATATCATCACTAAAAAGTTCAAATCTCCATCTTTCCATGTCGCTGAACTTCAAAAAAATATCGTTATGATTGGCTAAGATTATTACGTTGTTCAATATTCAAATTTTGTTTTTGAGCATTCAGACCTCTCATATATATCATAATATTAGCTTAACTAGTTGAAATGTGTTTAAATTTATTAGTTTTTTTTTAGTATATTGCAAATACGAGAAGTGGAAATTCAAAGTTATAACAATCGAGATAATGGGTACAACTCAAACGAAGTATATGCTCGAGTTCTGTTATATAACTCGACTAGTCGAGGTAAGTTTAAAATTATGAGAATATAACCGAGCAATGTATATACTCGAATTTTACTATTATAATATTAATTTAACTAGTTGAGCTAAATAAAAATTTATGGATTTTCAGTGAGATTTCAAGTATACTACAGACATAAAGATTGAGAATTTAGGGATTCAACTCGAGCTCGAGCTAAGTATAAGCTCGGGTTTTGCTATTATAATATTAAATTAACTAGTTGCGCTAAATTTAAATTTATGAGTTTTCAGTGAAATTTCAAATATATTACAGATATGAAAAGTGAGAATTCAGATAAGGGATACAACTCGAGCTCGAACTAAGTATAATCTCGAGTTTGTATTATAATATTAACTTAACTAGTTGAGCTAAATTTAAATTTACGGGATTTCAGTGAGATTTCGAGTATATTATAGACATGAAAAGTGAAAATTCAAAATAATAACCGTCGATATAATAGATACAACTTGAGCTCGAGCTAAGTACATACTCGAGTTTTGGGATTATACATTAGGGTTTAATACAAATGATAGTTACTGTTACATTCAAATCTTTATTGATCTCTTTAGACCCACAAACAATGAAACACACAAAGGGAAGAAGAAAAGTAACATTTCCGACCAAACCACAATAAATGCAATTTAATGTGGGACAAGAGCCCCGTAAGTTCTCATCTCCGTCGCCTTCCTCGCCGGCCGACGGAGCGCGGCGGCCGGATCTTCATTCAAGTACCAAACCCCTTTACAAGGAATGTACTTCATTGACTTCTCATCAGGGCAGTACTGAACATGGCTGAAGAAATGGGTACATTCCTCCTTAGATTTCTGGTCCGGAAGCCCGAGAATGCAGTTCCCTGAGACGTCGAGAATCTTTTTTACGATCAAACTCCGGCAGACAGGGCCGACTTGGGTGAAGTAGTTGTTGCGAAGGGTGAAGTTTTGGAGGTGGGGTAACTGGCAGACCATCTCCGGAATGGCGCCGTAGAGGCGGTTGTCGGCGAAGTTGAGAAGCTCCATTTTGGCTAAGCAGCCGAAGGAGTAGGGGATCGGGCCGGTGAGGATGTTCTTGCTTGCGTCGAAGAGAATTGTGTTCTCTAAAACCCCGATCTCCATCGGTAAGCACCCAGAGAGCTTGTTGTCTGAGAAGAGAACCTCGATTAGGGTTTTCTTTGTCTTTCCGATTCCGACGCTTTTTGGGATTGGTCCGCAAAACTCGTTGCTTGTAAAAGTGAGGTAACTTTTGAAAAAAAAAGATATTTAGTTTTGGGATGTGACCCTCGATCGAAAGATGTCGAAAAAGTAAAAGAAGCAAAAGAACAACTTGAGGGGAGAAATCTTTTAGAGCCGAGAAACCTTAATCACTTAACATACATCTGACGAGTATTTATAGTGGAGAAAACACTAACTCGCTTCCTAGACTTTCTACTCAAGTAAATATCCACTAACAAGGTTACGAATTAAAGCACAAAACTCAGTTACTAATTATTAACATGTTATTAAAGTCATGCCCTTAAACTAGTTTTGTCAACAAAATTCTCGAAGGTTCGTATTAAAAAAAAATATTTAAGTAATTTAATTTTATTTAAAGTAGAGAAAGCACGGACTAGCTTATTAAATTTTCTAACCATCTCCAGTAATGCCTTAAAACTGGTCGTGTTAATAGAATCTAGAAATATCATATTAAAAAAAAAAAAAAATTAATGAGACTGGGCGACATACCGAGCAGGGGTGTTGCCGAGGTTGGCCGGAAGGAAATGGTTAAACTTGTTGTTGTTAAGGAGGATGGCAGAGATAATGTCCATATCGAAGAGCTTGGGCGGGACGGGACCGGAGAAGTCGTTGAACCGGATATCCAAGAAGGTGAGATTGGTGGCGTCAAGGACTTGGTTAGGGAAGGCGCCGGCGAATTTGTTGTTGCTGAGATCAAGCTCGTAGAAGTATCGGAGATCGGAGATGAGTTCGGGGACGGTGCCGGAGAAGTTATTGGAGTTTGCATGGAAGAAAGTAATGTCGGGAAAACGGTCGATGAAGCCATTGAGAATCAGGTTAGAACCACCGAATCCGAAGTTGTTAAAGCTAACTCCGGCCAAGGCGGTGGTTTTGTAATCGGGGACTTTGTCGCAGATGAATCCTTTGTATTTACAAACGTCTTTTCCTACCCATGAATTTGTTATGTTCAATGGGTCATCTTCAATTCTGGGTTTGAAATCTTTTATGGTTTGGTAAGCAATTTTGATTCTTGGGCTTATGAATGGCGGCGGCGACGGTCGGGGCGGCGGGCGGATTTTTTTTTTAGGTGGCGGAGGTGGGTGCACTTTTGGTTTGGGTGGTGGTGGTGACGGCGTCGGCGGCGGAGGTGGCGGCGGCGGTGGTTGGACTTTTGGTTTAGGTGGTGGTGGTGATGGAGTGGCACAGTAAGGTTTTTGAGGCGGAGGCGGAGGTGGTGGAGGTGGAGGAGGAGGCGGAGGCGGAGGTGGTGGAGGTGGAGGTGGAGGCGGAGGAGGAGGAGGATATTCTGGAGGCGGAGGAGGAGTATGCCAGGGGAAGAAAAAGAACGTGAGGGGATGTTTTACTTGAGGATCGGTAGTAGGCGGCGGAACGTGTAGGGCAATCGCCGCCGTGGAGAAGATAGAAAAAAGGAAGAGAAGGGGAAGAGGAGAGGGCTTGGCCATGTTCCCCCTCTTTGGCATACAATTTATTTTCGGATGTCATGGAAATTATATAGACAAAAATAATAAATAAAAGAAAAAAAAAATAGAGTAAAAGCATTAAAATTATATATTGAAAAGTCAAATTTATGAATAATAAATGAAATATAGAAAAAAAAAAAAAAAAAAAAAAAAAA
>NW_019272064.1:512362-643326 GCF_002738345.1 Cucurbita maxima
TTTTTTTTTTTTTTTTTTTGTCATTTTAAACCTAATTTATTTTTTAAATAATTTTTTTACCATTAATATACGACGAAGCTAAACAATATTAATATTTTTAAATTTAAGATATTATTAAAACTTTTTAAAATTGGTATGAATTTCTATCAAATTCCCATTTATTGCTTTTACCAACCAAGGCGCTTTTATAATTCCTATTTTTAAAAATTAAATAAATACAAAAATGTAGCTAAATATTTAATCTATGTCACTGTGAAATTTTCATTTATTTTTAAATATTGTCAATACTGAATATGTTCTTCGTACCAAAATCTATAAAGTTTTATTATTATTGAAATACTTTTTTTCTTAATATAAATCAAAGTCATCTATTAAAATAAATACGTCTAATGTGTCGGAAATGAAATGGCCGGTATACCTCAATTAGTAGAGTAGAGGACTGAAAATATTCGTGTCACCATTTCAAATATGTTATGAAAATAAATAAAGTTAATGTATAGAAAATGACTGATATCGTTAGTTGGTAGAGCAAAGAACTGAAAATTTTTGTATCACCGATTCAAATATATTATTGAAAATACGTTTAATGTGTTAGAAATGGGCGGTATTGTTTAGTTGGTAGAGTAAGGGACTGAAAATCTTCTTGTCACCTGTCTGAATATATGAACTTAGAAATAGAATTTAAAGAGTCTCATTTTAGGACGAGGACATGATATATAATTTCCGTCTCCAACCCTATTTATCTAATGGGGAGAAATTCTACCCGTTCACTCTCTATCTCATTCTCCATCTAAACGAAGAATCTCTGCTTGAAGTTGGGTCATCACGGGACTTCGACCTTACAAATTAAATATAAATCTCTAAGTTTTATACGCTTTTATAATAAAATAATACAATTATTTAAAAGACAGAAATAATTGAAAATTATTCTCAAATATATGATAGAATTTGGAATTGAAGAGAATTAAAAGTAAACACATACATAAAATCAAAGTAAAATCAATTGGGGACAAGAGCGGCATAAGTTCTCATCTCCGTCATCTTCCTCGGCGGCGGAAGTGGGCCGGCGGTGGGATTGCCGTACAAGTATTTATTCGCCGTACAAGGAATATACTTCATGGACTTCTCATCGGAACACGAATGAACCTTGCTGAAGAAATAAGAACATTCCTTCTCCGATCTCTGTCCTGGCAGCCCCAAAATGCAGTTTCCTGAAACGTCGAGGATTTTCCTTCCGATCAAGCTCCGGCAAACGGGGCCGACTTGGGTCAAGAAGTTGTTGTAAAGTGTGAAGTTTTGGAGGTTCGGTAACTTGCAGACCGCCTCCGGAACGGCGCCGTATAGGCGGTTGTTGGCGAAGTTGAGAACCTCCATTTTGGCCAAGCAGGCAAAGGAGTATGGGATTGGGCCGGTGAGGGTGTTCTTGCTCGCGTCGAAGAGAATGGTGTTTTCTAATTGCCCGATCTCCATTGGTAAGCAGCCAGAGAGCTTGTTGTCGGAGAAGAGGACCTCGATTAGGGTTTTCCTTGTCTTTCCGGTTCCGATGCTTTTTGGGATTTCGCCGGTGAACTCGTTGCTCGTGAATGTCAGGTACCTTCGGGCAAAAAAAAAAAAAAAATGTTACTTTCCCGATACCCAATTCCCGATACTCAATTGTTGTAGTGGAAGCTGAAGTAAGATCTATAGCACTCACATACTCACAAACAGAAGTTAAACCAAGAGACAAAGATTTACGTGGTGGTAGCCAATTACTATAACCTAAGTGTATTTCTCACCGTCTCACCCTTTAAGGCCTCTCCTACCAAATTCCTCTCAATTGTCTCGGGACAAATACAAAATGACAATAATTCCCTACTTCAAAACAATGCTAGACATGTCTTTATACAGATATAACAATGCAAATTCTCGTATATAAATCGAAGCAATATTACTGTTCATATATGAATTAAGATGATTCATAAACCAAATAAACCGAAATTATGAACAAAAGGGTTACGAACAAAATAAATGAGAGTTATGAACTAAAATAAATGACAATACATGTAGAAATCTATTCTTCATGACAACTTACATCATTCTGATAAACCATTCTCATCCAATAATTAAAAATAAAAATAAAAAAAAGCAAAAAGTTCGAGATAATATGGTACCGAGTAGGCGTGTTGCCGAGGTTAGCCGGAATGCTCTGATTAAACTTATTATTGTTGAGGAAGATGGCCGCGATAATGTCCATATCAAAGAGCCTCGGATTGACCGGACCGCAATAGTAATTGAATCGGAGGTCCAAAAATGTGAGATTGACGGCGCGGAGGACTTCATCAGGGAATGACCCCTTAAATTTATTGTTGCTGAGATCGAGCTCGTACAAGAACTTGACATTGGCAATGAGTTTGGGTATGGTGCCAAAGAAAAAGTTGGAATTGGCGTGGAAGTATGCGATGTCCGACAACTTGTCGACCAGCCCATCAAGGGTGAGCTTAGAGCCGCTAAAGTTGAAATTATTGAAGCTAAGCCCCGACACTGCCCTCTTGTTTTCGGCATCTGGATATTTGTCGCACTTGAATCCTTTGTAGCTGCAAACATCGGTCCCATTCCATGTATCTATGACCTTCGATGGGCCGTTCTCGATTCTACTTTTGTAATTTTGAATCACTCTATAAGCAATTTCGATTCTCTTGCTCTCGAATTTTAGCGTTGGTGGCTGTGCTGGACTTCGTTTCGGTGAACGATGTTTCGGGGAGGTCGCTGGCGTTGGCTTCGATGGCAACGGGGGAGGTGGAGACGGAGGCCGTGGAGGAGGAGGAGGAGGAGGAGGAGGAGGAGGAGGAGTATTACAATCGGGAGATGTCGACGGTGGAGGAGAGTTGCTGCCACCGCCAATGCCGATGCCAATGCCGATGTCGAGGGCGAGGGCGGAAAAGGAAGAGAAGAGGAGGAGATTAAAGATGGATAAAGAAGCAAAAGCAGAGATTTTGGCCATTTTGGTGTCTTCTCCAAATTCGAAGAACAAAATTTCCTTTTTATTTATTTACTTTTTCTTGCATGAAGAAGTTATATAGAATGAGAAACATGGAAGAAGACAACTTATAAGAAAGATTTTAAATTACTTCCCACCAAATAGTATATTTGCATTCACGTGAAAGACTATGAAACTTACCTAGGATAATTACAAATTAATAGAAAATTAGGGTCGTTATACTGCTAATATTTTCATATCTCGAGGCTGAGAAGAACGAAATGGAGTATGTAAGAGGTTGAACGAGACAAAATGAACATAGAGATCGAAGAGAATTGAACAGATGTGAGAGTTTCAAATTTGTTAATCATTTAGGGTTTATGGGTTCAATTCGATACAAATACATAAACGATATTAATGGATCGGGATCGGGATCGAGATCGAGACATGTGTAAGATTAAAAAGTTGGTTTAAAATTGAGATTAGAATGTAATTAGGAAGAGTTTAATAATTAGCAAAACCAATTGGTAAGAAACTCACGGGGACCGACGAAGCATGTCACTTAGCGCTGCCCATTGCCATGTGAGTTGCCTGTCCCACTCTCGACGTTGGTGCGCTTTGACATGACAACCAAATTTTGGTTGATTCACAAATTCCGCTCACCCCACCACTCATGCTTTTAATGAAAAAAGTCGAGCCGCCTTAAATGTTCGAGGATGTAACAACGAATTACGAAGTTACGATGAACTTACTTTTTACGGAGTTTGTTTAGATTATGAAGAGCATTAACTTGTTATTAATCTATTCTAAATTCAATATTATAACTATAACCTAAATTCAATAGAGTAAAAAGGAAATAAAGAACTCTCGGACGCATGCCACACTCATTTATGTTGTAAAGTATTATGATGATCTCAAGCTTAGATTTTTTAGCTCTCGTGATTTTCCTCTGGCTCCCAAGACTGAGTAGGAAAGATTGAATATAATAGAAAATTTAATTGTGATTTTGAGACGTTAGAACAACCGTGTCGAGGAAGACCACACAATTAAAAAATTATAAAAAAATAATTAAATCGTTCTTTATCGGGTAACTCTTTTTGCTAAAAGCACGAACCCATAGCTCGAGAGGAAAATCTTGAGGGGCTAAACTAAAAAATCACATAATTAATTTAATATTTTCATTTGTACAAATATTAATAAAGAAAAAGTAAAAAAAATAATAATTATTATAAAATAATGGAGGAAACAAACAAAAGGAAAATGATTAATGAGCTGGAATTTCTTTTTGTTTTCTATATATTATTTTTTTTTAAGGAAACAAACAAGAGAAAAGAAAAAAACCAGACCAATACGAAATGACCCACATGCCAATTTCAGAATTTTATTTAAAAAAAAAAAAAAGAAAAAGAAAGAGGAAGATAATATAATTTATGATTTTTTACATTTTTTTTATTACCTTTTAAATTTATTATTTTTTGTCCATAAAATTTTAAATATTTATTTTTTATGTTTAATTTTTATATATTTCTGTTAGCAATATGCATCTAGCATCTGTTGAGAGTTAATCGAGCTTGTTGATTGATCAATGGATCAGTTTTGTAATGTGAAAGATCGACCATGATTGACATATACACTGAAATCGATGATTCAAAGCCAAATTTTGCTCTCAAGTGGCCCTCGATCGATTGTTGATTGGAGTTGGATGGTCCTAGGAACTAACATGATTTAGGGGCGAAGTTGTAAATTTGTAGTGAAACTATTTAGTTTTTTAAAATAGTTAATATGAAAATTAAATTATTTTAAAAATAGAGAAATAAAAATAGAATAAAACACAAAATTAGAAAAGATAGCCTAACGAAAAGTCGTCATTTTTGTTTGCTATAATTTATTGTGCGCTTCCTATTACCTCTTTCTCACGTCTCATTAAAAAAAATTCATTTTTCATTTTTTTCAATTTTTTTTTTACTTTCGCACGGGGTTAAAACAGTAAAATACACTAAGTTGTCGAGTCGTTAACTTTTTTATTTACTCACTCCATAATTATTTGATACAGTCTTCTTATACATTCGTACACGAGTCAATCTATAATTATTAAAAAAAAACAATAAAAGTAAAATGATAAATCATAAAATTAAAAAAACAGTAGAAATAATTAAACGACAATAAAAACTAGTACAAAGAAATAGATTTACTTCTACTAAATTCAAGGTTCCTAAATTTTCGGGAAATAAAAATATATAAATTATTATATAATAATATTGTAACTTAAAGATAATAAATATATTAAATTTAGAATTATGTCTCACAAAATTTTAAATTTATTGAAACTAATTTTTTATCCATCAATTTTGTGTTAGTGGAGTTGTAGTAAGTCCACGTTAACTACGTATTTTAAACTTTTTTTCGGTTGGGTCAATTCGAAGTTTTTGTGCTATAAACTCGAAATCGAACCGAGTCAATTTGTAACTTGAAATACTAATCCAACCTCTATAATTTAGATTGGATTGTTGCGTGTTATCAGATTAGAAGTACACACCTAGTAAATAATATCTCAGAGCATTAAAAAAAAATAATAATAAATAAACAATACATTTTCATTGTCAATTTTTTTTTTTTAAATTCTCAATATTTTTCAAAAATAATTTGATTAATTTGCATGGATTCTCTTTTGATTTAAGGTTAAATTAATAAAAATATCCGTATAATTCAATAATATCCTTAAACTTAAAAAAAAAAAAAAAATTCTAAAATATCATAATTTTAGAAAAAGAAAAAAAAAAAAACTCTAGAAATGGTTAATAATTTATTTAAAAAATAACTAGAACTTACAAAATGATTTCAAAAATATCTTTCGAACTTTCAAAAGTGTTTAAGAAGTAACACTAAAGTTTCATTAACAATTTTAAATTTTTTTTAAAAAATTCAAAAATATTCTTATTATCATTACTCAGTTTTAAAAATATTAAAAAAAAAAACTTTCAAAATAACATTAAAAAGTTTTGAGATAATCTACCATAAAAAAAAATTAATTTTTTTTTAATAAAGGTAAAGGTATTAATAAAACATTTAAAATTTATGAAAATTAATTATAAAAATGTGTATGATATTTTATTTAGAATTTAAAGATATTAAAAATTTAGAGGTTTATTTATTTATTTATTATTAATTTAGTCTTGATTTTAAAAACAACTTCCAAACTATACATTTTAACCCTCTTTTATCTTTTATTTAATTCAATTGATTAAAATATATATTTTCAATTAAGATATCGGAAACATATATTTTCAATAAATAAAAAAAAAGGTAAATCATTTCTAAAGCGGAAGAAATTCGAATTGAATATCTGGTGTGACGTCGATCGTATTTAAAGTATTACTTACATAGGAAAAAGGCTATTTAATATTACCATCATCGTACTTTACTTTAGTTCGTTAAGAAGAAAACGTGTTGGAAAAGAGAATATAACAGATTGTAAAGGGAAGGAATGGTGTTTATTTATTTATAGCCGTTTTCTTCAACTTTGAGACGCAAGCGATGTGGGACAAGGACAACTGCTTCCCTCGCCAAACTCCCTAGTCTTTTTTTCCCTAATTTTCTTTTTCTCTTTTTATTTTATCATTATTTCAATTTTTTTAATAAATATATTTGGATTAACTTATATAATTTATTATTATTAAATTCCTTATACTATAATTTTATTAAATAATATCAAACTATATAAGTATTTATTATTCTTTTGTTGATATTATTAAATAATGTATTCAAAATTTTTATTTATTCTCTAGAGGAAAAAAAGTGGCATTAAATAAAGATAATAATAATTTAAATTAAAGAAAAATTAAAAAATATATAAAAGTTTTCACTCTCTCCACATTTAGACCTCCTGTCTTCTCCTACCTCTTTCTCTTAACATTGTTTCACAAAGCTAAGGTTTTGACCTCTAAGTAGGGAGAGGCTTCCGATGTTTCACTCTCTTCTCCAATCGAGATGAAATTTCACAATCCATCCCCCTTCAGACTCAACATTCTCGCTGACATTCATTCTCTTCTTCAATTGATGTGGGACCCTCAAATCCACCCCCTTTGGGGCTAACGTTCTTGCTGGCACACCATTTCGTGTCCACCCATTCTGGGTTTAGCCTCCTTGTAGGGGTTTGTTATTTTTCCCAACTAGTGTGAAATCTCACCATCCATCTCTCTTTAGGGCCTAGTGTCAGAGGACACTGTTCCTTTCTCTAATTGATGTGGGACCCCCTAATCCACCCCATTTGAAATGTAGCGTCTTTTTTGGCACACTTCCTAGTGTCCACCCCTTTAGGACTTAGCCTCTTAGTTGACATCGCCTGATGTTTGACTCTGATATCATTTGTAACAGCCCAAACCCACTGGCAGATATTGTCCTATTTGGATTTTACCTTTCGAGCTTTACCTCAAAGTTTTTAGAACACATCTACTAGGAAAAGATTTCATGCGGTTGTGAAGAAACCCTAGGAAAAGCCGTCATTGTAAATTTCGAACCATTTTTCGTTTGGATTGTTCAGCCATCGTTGTTTTTCTTCGGGTGAGATTGAGTTCTCTGCGCTTGACTCTAATGGGTTCATTTCAGTATTTTACTTGTTTCACTCTATCAGTGTTTTTGATTTGGTTCGATTTTGAGATGGTATTGTAAATCGGTTCTTCCTTTGTTTATAGTTTTAAGGTAACGATCACAGCGGCAGCGTAGCTTAATTGTGGCTCTCTTTAAGAAAACGAAATGAATTATTTAATTGAGTGTTCTTGATCCTCGAATTTTATGGCATTTCTATTCTTGATATCCATTTCTTTCTTGCTCCTAGATGATCATTTTGAAATGCCTCTATTTTCTGCAGTTTGGATATTTAGATTGTTCTGAAGAGGTAATGCTTATGTGGGGTTCTTGACACTAATTCCAGTGTTCATCTGGCATATCTCTAGTAATATAATGGATCCAAATTCTACTGATTCCCCAACATCACCTACTGTTAGTTCCTTGGAAACTAAACCACCAGAAGCACAGCCTCAGTCTTCTGCTACCATTGGAATGAATAATGTAGCCCCTGATTCACCATCTAAGCCATCTCCCAGTGACATAACTTCATGGACCAAAAGCTTGAGAATTACTCAATCACAGTCAGCTTCACAAGATGGCACGTCTGAGAATGCTGGGAAGTCAGCATTTGCACGTTTTACTAGTGGTTTAGGTTTGAACTTGTCTCCAAAATCCACTGCACCTAATGATTCCTCTGATGGAACCTCTAAAACTGCCCAACCCGGTTTTGTGGGATCAATTACAAGAGGGTTGGTTGATTCTTCTAAGAGTGCTGTAAAGGCTGTACAAGTTAAAGCTCGTCATGTTGTCTCACAAAATAAGCGACGATACCAGGTTTGTCGCCCAAACCATCAGCGTCGTTCTTATGCAATCATTTTATATGATATTAATGCTAATTATATATGTATACACTGTTTTCTTGTGACATAAAAGATTGAGTTTTGCACTACGTATGTCTGATCCTAGTTTGTTAAATGGATTTGATTTGGTTTTATATTATTATGATTATATGGTTGCCCTTTTTCCAGGAAGGTGGATTTGATTTGGATATGACTTATATTACTGAAAACATCATTGCCATGGGTTTTCCTGCTGGTGACATGAGCTCAGGGTTTTTCGGATATGTTGAGGTTATTAAATGATACGCATTTTGTATGACTTGACTCAGATGAATAATACTCTAATATTTATGAGTTGCGGGGCAGGGTTTCTACAGGAATCATATGGAAGAAGTCATCAAGTTCTTCGAAACACATCACAAGGTATGTATGGATTTGTCCATGATATGCATGTTTACTGTTTTAAACTTTCTCAAAGATGTTTACTATTTGGACTCTGTTGCAGTTGACCATCTTTCCATGATTGATATGCATTGTAGATTTGCCATTTCATGTTTTCATGTTTTGTATTCTCGTTTTTATCTGCAGGGAAAATATAAAGTATATAATCTTTGTTCCGAGAGGCTATATGATGCTTCGTTATTTGAAGGAAAGGTTCGTGGTGATCTCTTATTATCATTAATATTCTGAGGTTTCTTCGGAGGTGGGGTCACAAATTTAGTGGGAGATCCTACGTCGGTTGGGGAGGAGAACGAACCATTCTTAATAAGGGTGTGAAAACCTTTCTCTAGCAGACGCGTTTTAAAAACCTTGAGTTGAAGCTCGAAAGGGAAAGCCCAAAGAGGACCATATCTGATAGCGGTGAGCTTGGATTGTTACAAATGGTATCAGAGCCAGACACCGAGCGATGTGCTAGAGAGGAGGTTGAGCCCCGAAGGGGGGTAGACGCGAGGCGGTGTGCCAGTAAGGACGCTGGGCCCCAAAGGGGGGTGGATTGGGGGGTCCCACATTGATTGGAAAAGGGAACGAGTGCCAGCGAGGATGCTGGGCCCTGAAGGGGGGTGGGTTGTGAGATCCTACATCGGTTGGGGAGGAGAACGATGTTAGACGAACACGACTCTCCACAATGGTATGATATTGTCCACTTTGAGCATAAGCTCTCATGGCTTTGCTTTGGGCTTCCCAAAAGGCCTCATACCAATGGAGAGTGTATTCTTAGATTATAAACCCATGGCCATTCCCTAAATTAACCGATGCGGGACTTTCATCATCCAACACCTCCCCTCGAACAAAGCACGCCTCCCCTTAATCGAGGCTCGACTCCTTTGGAGTCTTAGTCATTTTTTGACTGCCTTCGTACCTTCGAGGAGGCTTGACTCCTTTTGGAGTCCTTTGTTCGACATTTAAGGATTTGCCAATCTATTGACACGGCTAAGTTTAGGGCATGGCTCTGATACCATGTTAATGTTTGATTAATCCACCACACTTAAATGGTGTGAAAGTTATCTTATTTATAATCAAATAAATTACAAGGATATGAAAATAGTAATAAATGGAAAGATACTTATGATAATAAGGCAAATATTAGATATTTGCCTTATAATAAAATATCAAATATAATATATATGGTAAACTATAATTTATTACTAAATATTCTTAACACCCCACCGCAAGCTAAGCGTCGGATTTAAACGAACGTGAAGCTTGAATCTGAAAAATTCAAAGAGGTTGAGAAACACTTTTCTTGAAGAAGTCAACAACCTGGTTCAGAGGAAGCGTAGAGAAACACTTTCTTGGCCATCGAAAATTGCAGAGGAATCGCCGCTCAGCGGCAATGCTGCCTTGGCTTCGGCGAGAATATGTCTAACCCATGAAGAGGGATTGTCGCTTAGCGACGATGCTGCCTTGGCTCTGGTGAGAATATTTCTAACCCCAAGAAGTAGAAGGGGAAACCTAGAGCAAGGGACAAAGACAATGTTGAAGCCTGAAGAGTCGCCACATTGGGCGAAGGAGCCAATTTTGGCGAGAAGGGCAGTCGGAAGAGTCGCCTCATCGGGCGAAGAAGCCAATTTTGGCAGGAAGGGCGGCGGCAACTTGGTTGGCGAATAGGCCAGTGCGGCACCCAGATTCCGAAGGTAAATCTCTGCAAAAGGTTGATAAGTTTAAGTTAGGGTTTATGTGAAGGATGAAGGTTGATTGGGAAGAAAATGAGAGAGACTATATTGGTCAAGGGTAAAACCAATTTGGTTGGAAAAGGTGAGGTTGTATGTACAGAGTATGACGAAAGATGATTTGGAGGTCAATAGGGTGGAGCCGAAGAGTAATCAATCGGCTCCGACTACAGCAGCCATGAAGACTGCCCCTGCGGCGTCAAAACCAGCAGGGGTGGTGGAGAAGAAGATTAAAGGATTCAAAAGCCATTGAAAAGAAAGGATCAGGGTTGTTAAACCGAAAGAGCTCTGATACCATGTTAGACGAACACGACTCTCCATTGGTTTGAGGCCTTTTTTGGGAAGCCCAAAGCAAAGCCATGAGAGCTTATGCTCAAAGTGGACAATATCATACCATTGTGGAGAGTCGTGTTCGTCTAACAAACGAAACATTCTTGAAGTGTGTGGAAACCTCTCCCTAGCAGACGCGTTTTAAAATTCTTGAAGGGAAGCCCAAAAAGGAAAGTTCAAAGAGGACAGTATCTGCCCAGCGGTGTGATTGGGTTGTTACATTTAGTGTATCATGATTTCAAGAGGATCCTTTTAATTGATACTTTCAAGCATATATGTCTATGGTTTTTTTCTTCTCCAGGTGGCTTGTTTTCCTTTTGATGACCATAACTGTCCCCCAGTTCAACTCATAATATCATTTTGCCGAAGTGCTTATTCATGGCTGAAGGATGATATTGAAAATGTAGTGGTTGTGCATTGCAAGGCAGGAATGGCCAGGACCGGCTTGATGATTTCCAGTCTTCTTCTGTTTCTGAAGGTTCGGGTTTATTGTCTTGATCTGAAAATTTGTGGAAGTTGTCAAAAATGTTCCTTAAGGTTTGGGTTTCACTTGCTTCGTTTGCAGTTCTTTCCAACCTCTGATGAATCCATCGAATACTACAACCAGAGAAGGTGTTTCGATGGCAAGGGCCTGGTTTTACCAAGTCAGATTGTAAGTGAAAATTACCTAAAGAGGATTTTGTATCTGAATTTTTCAAATGCTTCTAAAATAGAATCGTTTTCTATCTTTCTAGAGGTACATCAAGTATTTCGAGCGTATTTTAACATACTTCAATGGAGAAAATCCTCCCAACCGCAGGTATCATTCGTTCTATATAACTCTAATATCCTTCCTATTTCTCAGTTAGTCATGTTTTCCTTTACATGTAGCGTGCTCGAATTAAATTTTCTGCAGGTGCGTGCTTCGAGGGTTTCGTCTCCACCGATGCCCATGTTGGATCAGGCCTTCCATTACGGTATCTGACCATAATGGTATATCTCCAATTCTTCTTTCTACCAAGGAGTTTGCTATTACGATTAATAATTTATGATGTCACATTTGTCCGTTATGTCATTAAACATGTATTGAAACTATTGTTTGGGTTTAGAATATCTAGAATCCAAATATTGCTCTAATTCTTTCCCTAATCTGGCAGGCGTTCTGTTCTCCACTAAAATGCATCCAAGAATCAAGAGTCTCTCGGTATGTATTTGATTAATTTTAAAAGTAGGGGAACTGAGAATGGCCTCACTTGCATACAGTAATGGATCTAGTTTAAGATTTTCGGGACTATCGGTTAAGGATTTTAACGCCTTTCTAGCATCCGAGTTCTAACGTATTTTATATCTGTAGCCAGAAGATTTTTGGTTTACTGCACCAAAGAAGGGGGTAATGGTTTTCGCCTTGCCAGGGGAGCCTGGTCTAGCTGAGTTGTGTGGGGACTTCAAGGTTCATTTTCATGACCGCCAAGGAGACTTTTATTGGTATATGATCTGAATCTCAACTCCCAGACACATCTTCTTGTGCTTCTTTTAAGTAGTGTAAAGGAGTTCAATTGCGTTTACCTGGTCTGTTTTATTTTCAGCTGGCTAAACACAACCATGACCGAAGATCGGAAAATGCTCAACACAAATGATCTTGATGGGTTTGATAAGGTGAGTGAGTACCAAATTTTTGTTGTCTCTTGTAATATGATGACCGGTCGTATTACTATGAGATCTCACATCGGTTGGGGAGGAGAACGAAGCATTCTTTATAAGGGTGTGAAACTTCTCCCTAGAAGACACATTTTAAGGGGCCCGAAGAGGGGGTTGATTGTGAGATCCCACCTCGATTGGAGAGGGGAAACGAGTGCCAATGAGGATGCTGGGCCTTGAAGGGGGTGGATTGCGAGATCTCAGGTTGGGGAGAGGAGAATGAAGCATACTTTATAAAGGTGTGGAAACCTCTCCCTAGTAGAAGCGGACACTTGTTTCCTTCTACAATCGACGTGGGACCCCCAATCCGCCCCTTTCGGGACCCAACATCCTTGCTGGCACACCACCTCGTGTCCACCCCCCTTCAGGGTTCAGCCTCCTCGTTAGTAAATTGCTCGATGTCTGGCTTTGATACCATTTGTAATAGTCCAAGCCAACCCGCTAGTAGATATTGTTTTCTTTGGGCTTTCTCTTTCAGGATTTCCCTCAAAGTTTTTAAAACGCTTGCTGGGGAGAGGTTTTCACACTCTTACCAGGAGTCATTACCAGTTGTTTTAACTTTCTAAAAGAGATGTATTTGGCTTTCTGTAGAGGACACTGCCTTCCCCTGGATTTCAGGTGGAGGTTATTCTAGTAGATACCTCGCCGAACAAGGACAATACTACCAAGAAGTTGGATGAAAGCTCAGGGTCAAAACCTTCTACAGTTCATGAGAGTGAAGTTTCTGAGAACCAAAACAGAAAACCAGGAACTCATGATAAAGATGATGTATTTTCTGATAGTGAATCAGAAGGTGGTTCTTCAAAGAGCAAGGATGCAACTGCAGGATCAGCTATCAAGACGACATCCAAATCTCAAACGACTGCGACTTCATCAGACAACGTTGCAAGTTTATCACATGCAACGAAGCAAGCTTCCTTGAGAGATGGTAGAGCGAAACAGACTGCTCTCACAGAAGTTCCAAACTCGGAAAGTGAATTCAAGGCAATGGCTGCTGATGCTTCTGTTTTCACATTCGGCGATGACGACGAGGAGATCGAGTAAATGACAAGGCACCGTGTTGTTCCCCTCCAAGCTACATAAGACAGCAGTAGTCTGTACATAAGAACCGTGCTGCAGGTGTGCATGGAGATTCATTCATTTGAGTTGTAAATTCAAAGTCTGTCTCAGAAGCTGGTTTATTACAGAAATGAGATTTTAGCATGAAACTGGAAAACATGTAAAAAGAAATGGTTATTTTAGTTCTTTTGAAGATGATACTGTTCTATGAAGTTCAATAAAGCTGGGTTCATAAGACTGTTTGACATCGTTTTTTGAGTCTCTTAGGCTTGTAATTTGCTAAATCAGCTCTGTCTTATTTTGTGTGGAGTGTCGTATTTGAATCTCTTAGGTTGCACTTTCCATTCCGCTTATCGAGAAGCCCGATTCACGCTACTGAAACATAATTTACATATAATTACATACAATGTAAAAATATCCACCCTCTAAACGAACATCAAGTAAATACAACTAGAATAGACTTTAAGTTTTGTTCGGGTAAGATTCCACATCGGTTGGAGAGATGAGTAAAATATTCCTTATAAAGATTTGGAAACCTCTCCCTCGCAAATAGTATTTTAAAATCGTGAAGCTGATTGTGATACGTAACGGGCCAAAACTGACAATATCTACTTGCAGGTGAGCTTGGACGATTATAGATGGTATTAGAGCCAGACATGGGGCTGTGCGCCAACGATGACGCTGACCTCCAAGGCAGTGGATTGTGAGATCCCACATCAGTTGGAGAGGGGAAGAGAGTCTACAAATAGGAGGTTTAATATAACTTTTATACTCATCCTTGTTTTCCTTTCCTTTCCTTTTCACGAGTGTGCAGACTGTCGATCGAAGTAGAATGGGTTGTTCCGAAGCGTCATTCATTTTGGAGTCGGTTCCAAAATATTTAAGCTAATGCTTTTATTTTAATGATGTACTGCACCACCATGAAACAATTAATTTCAAATGCAGCAATTAATATGTTCTAGATGTTAAATTAATTAAAATGAATATAAGAATTCAACACTAGTTTTTGTAAGTCAAATATTGAAAGAGTCAAATGTAAAATAATGAATCTATTTAAATATTAATATTAAAAGTCAATAATTGATTATTAGATGTTATTCCCTAAATCATTAAATTTATTTAAATATTAGTATTTAAAGTAATTTTCCTAATAAACGCCTAATTAATTTAAAATATAAATATTTGATTTAATCCACTCTCCATCATCTGACATAGATTAGAATAGATTAGAATGATTCTTATTTTTTTTTTTAAATATATTTTATTTATAAGATTAAAATTTGATTTTGTCTCGTGATAAAATAAATAAATAAATAAATAGTCATTGACAAGTTAAAATATTAATTTATTAAAATCAAAACAAATTACATAAATTCAAATTTTAAAATTCTAACTCAATATCATAAACGATGTCGTACATAGAGAAACTTTATATCTATACATGTGTACATACATACACAGATACAAATTTTAAATAAATAAAATCGGTTCTAAAAAAGTCAAAATAAACAATCTCATTGACTAAGTCAAAGTCAATGCAAAAATCAAATTACTTGAAGCAACTGACATAATTAAAAAAAAAAAAAGAAGAAATTTATAATTTAATCAAATAAATTTATGAACGAAGTACCTTGAATTGAAGACGTTTCTGGTGAGGTCAATAACCTCGCGTAGCGCCCAACGATTTCTCTTCCTCTTTCCATCTCTGTTTCTTGGAAGAACCCATCCACGCGCCCCAAACGCCGCCTCCTTGTTTCTTATACACGACTTAAAAAGCCCTTTATCTTTCTCGGTTATCTCTTGATTTCGCAGTTTTCTGTTCGTGGGTTACAATACTCTTTTGAATATTCTATTCTGGTTCTGTGATTCGAGGGTTTGAACAAAAGGGGAAGCGTTTTTCAGGAAACAGAACAGGTTCTGATTCTTCTATGTCGACATATACCATTCAGGGCCAACCTCTTGAAGCCACTGGTATGTCTATTTAACTAAGAACCAAGAAGAACAAGTTGATTTCGTTTCTGGGTTTTGATTCTTTTGTGTTTTGATTCAGTTGTTGGATGCACAAAATTGAAAGATACAGAATGGATATCAAGGCAGGATCCGTATGTGTGCCTTGAATATGGGAGTACAAAGTTCCGCACCACCACTTGCACTGGTTTGATCTTGATGATCCTTGTTCTGTTTTTTAGATCTGAGTAGATGATCTTGAACTGAATGTGAAATTTGATTGGGTTTGTGTAGATGGTGGAAGAAATCCCACGTTTCAACAGAAATTTGTGTTCTCTCTAATTGAAGGGCTTAGAGAGATTAATGTTACAGTTTGGAACAGCAACACTGTTACTTATGATGACTTCATTGGCACTGGAAAGTAAGATTCATGTCCTGTCTTGTTCCTTTTGGTTTTTGATGTGTGGCTGCTCAGTTTGGAGTCTACTGTTTTGTAGAATCCAATTAGCAAAAGTTCTATCAGAAGGGTATGATGATAGCTCCTGGTCACTTCAAACTAAAACTGGCAGGTATGGTAGCTTTGACTTGCAAGCAAATTACCATTCATAAACTAGTTTTTGCTCGAGTTTTGTTTGCTTTTAGCTCGTTTTTGTGTAGGACTTGGTTTTAGAACAGTTGAACTTTGATTATAAATAGTGATTTGAAGTGTATGCTAATACGAACGTTGCGAATCATGAGATCGTAGTTTGGACGCCTTGATTTCTTGCCCGTAAAGTATTTTCAGGCAATGAAGTCTATCGTTGGTCATGATCACGGGTTAGTTATTTACGTCGTGGATTTGGTCATGAGTAGTGTAGCTATTCCCCACCTAAAATACGAAAATGTGTATGTCCTGATAGTGATAGTGTGAGATTCCACATTGATTGGAGAGGAGAACAAAGCATTCCTTATAGGGTGTGGAAATCTTTCCCTGGTAGACGCGTTTTAAAGCTTTGAAGGGAAGCTTGGAAGGGAAGGCCCAAAGAAGACAATATCTAGCGGTGGGTTTGGGCTGTTACAAATGGTATTAGAGCCAAATACCGGGTAGTGTGCCGGCGAGGACCTAGGCTCCCAAGGGGGGTGGATTGCGAGATCTCACATCAGTTGGAGAGGGAAACGAAACATTTTTTATAAGAGTGTGGAAACCTCTCCCTAACAAACGTGTCTTAATAACTTTGAGGGAAAGCCCAAAGAGAACAATATATGCTAGCAGTAGGCTTGGGCTGTTACAAAAGGTATCAGAGTCAGTCACCGGACGGTGCGAGGCACTGTCGAAGTAGAGCTCTTGGGCTGTTACAAAAGGTATCAGAGTCAGTCACCGGACGGTGCGAGGCACTGTCGAAGTAGAGCTAGACCCTTTACATAGTAGATGCGTTTTAAAACTGTGAGGTTGACAGCAATACGTAATGGGCCAAAGCGGACAATATCTACTGATGGTAGGCTTTGGCTCTCACAAATAGTGTACCATGGATCTTCCATAATTAAAAGGTTAGGATATTAGTAGAACCATCGAGTTCGGTTCATCGCTCTATCTTACGAAAGAACTGCTCCCATATAAGCCAGTATTTTCCAACTTTCGGATGAATGCATGACTCAGTAACCTTCATTTGACAAGAAACCCCTACTGGGTTTGATTTCTTTACTTGCAAGTGACTTCTGCTTGAGATTCACATTGTTCTTTCTTTGTGCTTGAAGGTTCATTGTTATTTGTGATCTGTCTGGATCATCTTGGAAGTTAGACTTTTCGTTCTCGTTATCGTTATCGTTATGATGTGATATCTCGACAAGCATCAGTACAATTCTAACCTTCACTTTCACCTCACTGC
This sequence comes from Cucurbita maxima, assembly GCF_002738345.1. Lineage (NCBI taxonomy): Eukaryota > Viridiplantae > Streptophyta > Magnoliopsida > Cucurbitales > Cucurbitaceae > Cucurbita > Cucurbita maxima. The sequence continues at coordinate 529,773 of NW_019272064.1, forward strand.
AGACATGCTGGGGAAGTACGTCTGATTCTCCACTTTGCAAATGCCAAAGTAAGTAGCTATCATTACTATTTGTATAAGATTCATGAGCAAAGAGATGACCTATTTGTTTCAATTGCAGAGACCATCATCAAGTTTTGCGCCCTCAGCACCTCCATTTCAAGCACCTGCTCCACCCCAAGTTCCCGTGTACACAACGATGCCACCGACACACCCAACAGCCTACGCTCATCCTACTCCTACACCATATGCATCATATCAATCTCCCTATCCTTCTTACCCACCCAGCTCAGTAGCATATCAAACATCCATGTATTCCTCCCCATATCCATCTGGGTATCCTCCCACATCGTACCCGCCGCCTCCCTCGGCTTATCCTCCCAATCCTTACCCGCCACATCCACAAGCCTCATCCGTATATCCTCCAAGTAGGTTTTTACGTCAAATCCAATGCTTTAGAAGTTGTATTATATGAAATCACAATGCCATTAAAACTCGTTTCTATCTGTTGTTGCTCAGGTCCTTACCATGGACTTTATCCACCACCACCGTATTGAAATCTCAAGGTTGGCTCTGAATGATCTTTCCATAAGTTAATGGGGTTTGCTTCGTTTGTTTGGAACTTGACTGTAATGCATTGAGGTTGCTGTTCTTTTTTCGTTTCTATTCAAATTCAGCAACAATGATGAACAAATTTAAGTTCAAAGCCTATCCATGGAGTACTTGGATTCTACAGAAAAGCTAGGCAGATCGCATTTCTTTTTTAGGTGTGTTTGTTTGTTTGTTTTTTGTTTCTATTCAAATTCATCACAATGATCACGTTATTTACTTGTTCTCATCGACCAATACGAATCTTTTTAACATGTATATTGATTCCCTCATATACCATTTCTTTACTCGGCCTTAACGTTAAGGGATTATTTTTTCCTTGTTTTTTTAATATGACAAGCTGAGTCTTCCACCTTAAGAGAAGGAAAACATGTCAGATATTGTTGAACTATATGATGGTTGGGTTGTTGGGTTGTTTTTTTATAATTATTTTTAAAAAATCATATTTATCGACCATATAATCCTATTGAACTCAACTTTGGTTTTTTAAAAATTAAATTAAAAAAAAAAGTTTAATGTATTAATTAATTTATTTTTATTTAAAAAAAAAAACAAAAAATGAAGCATCTTAGAGAAAAAGCTCAAGCTGTTATGGAATATCTACGTACACAGAAAAAAGATCTTCATATCTAATACTTTTTTTTCTTTTTCCTTTTTAAGTCTCCAATCATAGTTCAATAAAAAAAATAATTTAGAAAAAAAACAATAAAAAATTATTTAAATAAAATAAAATAAAATTTTATTGTTGGGAGATTATTTGATTTTGTTATTATTAACAATTATATATATATATATTAAATATTGCAATTTGTATATAGTTCATTTTTCGTTAATTTAATCATTAATTTTAACAAATTTTGAGTATTTTAATATGAAATTAATTTAAGGATTCATTAACATGTTAAAAGTTTAAATTTCAATTATTAGTTATTTATTAATATCAAAATTAATATGAGGACCAAAATTTTATTTCTTTCCATAAAATTTAAACTCTTTTAAACCGAAATTATAATTTTTCCCTTTTGAGAAATTAAAAAAAAAAAAAAAAAAAAAAAAAAAAAAAAAAAAAAAAAAAAAAAAAAAAAAAAAAAAAAAAAAAAAAAAAAAACCCAAAGATGGTGCCACGTTGTGACTTTCCCTGGCTACTTCTGGAGGTGGACGTAAAAGTCACCCTGTTTGCGCTTCCTGACTTCCCCACTCGCCTTTGCTTCGCGTGTACTACACTCCTTCTCCTCCCTCCAATTTTTTTTTTAAGAACTTCAAATTTTAAATCGATTAGATTAATTTCGAATTGGGTTGAGTTAGTTTGTTTGTAAGTTCTTACTTATACACGTTACATTAATAACTAAAATCTCATAAATTTTAAATATTAGACGTTTACAAGTCACAATCCATCACTAAAATCGCTAATAAACGTTAAATATTCTTGATATTTTAAAAAATAAGATAGAATAGAGTTGGATTATAACTCTATTCCCAAGTCCCCACAAAAAAATGTCAACCTTCAATGCGAAGGAAGTTTTCAATTTTTCAAAAATTCAACCCAACAAAAAAAAAAAAAAAATCTAACCCAATCCTATATTTATGGTTTGAGTTAGGTAGTGTGAGTTTAATCACGATATTGAGTCCTATGAACACTCTGGAAACCTATACTCTTGTTCGAGATGCAAACAACATCTTGCAATAGTTAGGTAAGATCTATGATATCGAGATAAAGCTAAAATGATTGTGAAACAAAGTTGGCCCTTTTAATTTTCTTTTTCTTGTATATTATATGATATGATAATATACTTATTTAAACCAAGTTACTTGAAGATCTAGGTAGAATCATAGACTTAAAATTTTGGTTGGTTTCTTTTGTCTTTTCCACATTTTGAATTGAAGAGGAGGCTAAAAAGACAACCTTGTCACCCATTGTGCTAAGAACTCATCCCATCTCTCTCCCCTGTTCTTCCTCCATCCCATCCCTCAAAACAACAACAACAACAACCAGACGAAAAGAAAGCAAAGAAATGGCTCAAATGGGGTTTCTCTTCTTCTCCCTGTAAGATGGCTCTGCACCCAAATAAACACAGAATCAAACTCCACCATAGCTCGCTCTTCTTCCTGGACTTCCTCTACTGCACTGAAGAACAACAGCTTGAAACAGAGGATAACAATGGCGGCGGCTCCAACAACTTCCCTCTTTGGGAAGAGACGACCCATTTCCTTGTTTGTGAAGACGAGGAGCTCGATCGTTTGCTGTCCAAAGAACAGGACCAGAATCTTCAATACGGCGCTGTTCTGGAGAACTTGGTTCAAACAGAGGGTGCTCTGTTTTTGGCTAGAACAGAGGCTGTCGAATGGTTGCTTAAAGTTAATGCCTTTTATGGCTTCTCCTCTCTCACAGCTCTCTTAGCCATTAACTACCTTGATAGAGTCCTCACCGGCCGCCATTTTCAAAGAGATAAGCCATGGATGCTTCAGCTTCTTGCCGTAACTTGCATTTCTTTAGCTGCCAAAGTCGAAGAAGTTCGTGTCCCTGTTCTTCAAGATCTCCAGGTAAAAACAAAAACCCACGAAAATAAATCGATTTTCTCAAGAACCCATCAAACCAAATCGATTTTGAAACAAACCCATTTGATAATTTCTGCAGGTGGAAGATTCAAAGTTCATTTTCGAAGCGAAAACGATACAGAGAATGGAGCTTTTGGTGCTCAGTGCTCTTCAATGGAAGATGCACGCAGTGACCCCTGTTTCATTTCTTGGCATTATAACAAAAGGGCTTGGATTGAAGAAGAATCAGTGCTTTCAGAAAGAGTTTCTGATACGCTTTGAGCGTATTCTCCTCTGTCTCGTCACTGGTAAACCAAATCCGCCATTTTTGTCAATGTAAAAAAGCTCGTTTTTCTGGGTTTTGGAGTTAATCTTAGTTATTTGAAGCTCTGTTTTTGTTTTGGTGAGGTTTAACAGATTCAAGATCGGTGGGGTTTCTTCCTTCTGTGATGGCGGTATCGGCAATGGTGAGCGTTGTTGAAGAGATGGGGAGCTGTAAGCCATTGGAGGAGTTTCAGGATCAGATTCTTAATGCCCTCAAAATAAACAAGGTTTCTATTTTTACCCCATTTTTATGCTTTTTTTTTTTTTTATTTCAAACATTTAAGAACTTTGTCCCATGTTATTTTAGAAGTTTATAAGTAATTATCTAGTAATTGAGAAACAATTAATATGAAAAATTTACTAAAAACAGTAAAAAATAATTTAGATTTGTTTGATTTTGATTGTTTAATTTTTATATTAAAAAGTAAGTATTTTGTTTCAAAAATTTGAAAATGTATTTTTGTCATTCACTTTTACAAAGTAATAGTTTTTTACTTTTTGCTATTATTTTTTTGTCATCATATGTCTATTTAAATTATTTAAAAAATTCTACTCATTTATTATAGATGTTATACCGTCGGGTTGGGTTGTGTTGAATTGTAACCTCATTTTCATGTTTGTTAGGTTAAGTCGGTTGACCTAATAAAAATATATCAAACTCAAAAAATTCAGCTTAAAACTTAAAGTTAGTAACCTATGAGCATGAGGTTTGATTTGATGAACACAGGGAAGAGTGAAGGAGTGCTGCAAGGTGATAATGGAGGTATCAAAAGGGCAGGCCAAAGCAAAGGTATCAGGGAAGAGGAAGCATGTGGAGGAGGAGGTAGCAGAAGCAGAATCAGAAGGCGAAGCAGGGAGCCCAAATGGAGTAATAGAGGCCAATTTCAGCTGTGGAAGCTCCAACCATTCGTGGGGCATGGGGTCGCCTCTGTCACCATACACGCCTTCTTCTTCCAAAAGAATCAGACCCACTCCATGAACCAACGTATTAATCATGCCTTTCCCTCTCTCTCTTTCTTCCCACCCTATACTCCATTTCATCGTCTTCTTCCTCTAATATACGTGTTAAACTTTTGTTGACGTATCGACGTTTTCACGTGTTCATTAGTGACATTCATAATTATTCTCAACATGAGTTTCGTTTAACCGTAATTGACATGTACTCATTCTCTTGAAGTTAGATGTAAGACTCAAAGTCTACCACTACCAGATATTGTTCTTTTCGAGCTTTCCCTTTTGTATTTTCTTTCAGGTTTTTAGATTTTATATGATAGGGAGAGATTTTCACACCGCCTTCAAGGTTCAGAGTTCTCGCTAGCACTCGTTCCCTTCCCCAATCGATATGGGACCTCCCATCCTTCCCTTCAGAGTCCAGTGTCCTTGCTAGCACACCACCTCATGTCCACCCCCTTCGAGGTTTAGTCTCCTCACTGGAACATCGCTCGGTGTCAGCTTCTAATGCCATTTCTCGATATGAGCATGTCATCCTTGCATAAGGGTCCATCCATCTTAAGATATTTCTTTTGTTCAAAAGGTCTAAAGTTTGACGAGACCGGAATTAGATTGGCGTAGGAGACAGAAAAAGAGAAAGCAAGAAGAAAAGGAAACCCCATGATCTAATATCTATAGCCTTTGTCTCTCCTTTGCATGTTCTATAATCTTCTGTCCTTTGACTTAGTCTCACAATGAAATGATTTAAACTTCAAATCCCACATTCTAAATATTTCCCTCTTTCTTTGTGTCTCTCTTCCTCTTTTTCTCTTTGCTCCCTCTCACACAGCCTGTAAAGTTCAAAGGACACCATATGGACCATTTTCCTTTCTATTCTCTCTCTCTAAAACTCATCTAATTTCGAACCCGGGAAAGAGAAACTCAATCCATAGGCACAGTCTAAGCCCACTGCTTTTAGATATTGTCTGTTTCGAGCTTCCCCTCAAGGTGTTCAAAACGCATATGCTAGGGAGAGCTTTCCACCCTTATAAACAATGTTTCGTTCCTCTCTCCAATCGATGTGGGATCTCATAATCCACTCTTTTTCAAGGTCCTTCTCTCTAATTGACATGGGATCTCATATTTAATCTACATGATTGAAATAGGATACGAGAACGAGATAGAGAAGGCTTCCTATGAACATCTCTACCATCAACTTAAACTTTGAGTTGATTCATGGTTATATATCTCGAAACCCATGCGTTTAAACTTTCTATAACGTCATTTCTTCTTTACCGTGTTGAAATATCGGTATCATATAAGCGGTAAAAAAAGTAAATGTGCGTGTGGAGTACAATAATTTAAAAAAGGATAGCTAAGATTTTGACAAAATGAGGTGAAAAAAGTGGGAAGGAAAAAGGAAGATGAAAGAAACTTGACATTAACTAAATTTGAATACAAAGGAACATAGGGAAATGGCCTATCACAAGTTTTAGTGAAAGCTGCCCTTCTCATGTCCTTCCTGTGTGTATTGATATCATCAAATAAAGCTGTAATGGGTACTCAAATATGTTTTCAAGCTCTGATCTATGGGACCCCTTCAAGAACAGATATCAATTTTCACAAAAGGCAAAACATAGCATATTCATCTAGTACTACACAGGGGAAAAGGTATGGTGGTTGGTAAAATGTTATTTTCTCTAACCTTTCTAACTTAATACTTATCGTTAATCGTTTATAGATATTGATAAAATTCGAAATTTCGATTTTTATTTTTGTCGATAATTTTTAAGTGCTTGTTTATATATGCACGTGACTCATCGTATCTAGAAGAGTCACATGGTATGGTATCGATTTTTAAAAATAATTGATTGAATTATCTCTCAAATTTGAAATTTGAATTTTGTCGAAAAAGTATCCTTGGAGAATTTCTTTAAAAAAAATAAATAAAATTAATACGGATATATGTAAAAAAGTAAATGAGAGGTACATGAATGATTCGATAACTTAAGAAATATTTTTAAAGAATTGAAAGTCACTATTTATACTAACGCAGTTCACCTTCCTTTAAGATGACTTAATCATAGGAGCTACCCGGTTAAGCATCCAATTTTATATTGGATGATCTCCTATGAATTTTTCTCGGATGTACGAGACTAAGGACCAAACATGCTTCAAGAACTCGTGTGGGTCTGTGGGGATAAGTCTTCACTTTTAAGAAACAAAGTGTAGGTAACGTGACCATGTCATAAGAGATGTAGGAAAATGTCGGGGTCATTTGGTGTCGAATTCAGATTTTCTTTTGCATACTTAAAAATGTTTCTCATGACTAATTTCTCATTATAACGTTCTCGACCATAGGATTTGGCCTAAGGGACCAACTCGATGGTTCTTACCTTTATACATCAAGTAGTCTAACCCAGTTGTGTGAAGCTCCTAATGGAAAAGTACTCTCATTCAAGCGTGATAATATATCACCTTTCTCAACAGTGGTTTGAAATGATAGTTTATTAAAAAAATTTGGTCGCATATATATAGGATGATGATACAAATTAGTGAGAACATGAATAACGTGGTGGTTCATGCCAGCCAAGAACACGAGTTTAAAAGATTAAATGATTATTAAACGGAACGAAATTGTGTCTGAACAAAGGTATTTATGGACACTGCAGCTTCAACGTGGGTTTGTACCAAAAGTTCTTCTTCTTACTGTCTTTGACCCTTCTCTGCATTTGATAGTTAATGATTTGATGATTGACAAAAATGGCATCCAATGTTTTCTTCATAATCCCTTATCCAAAAATGGCATCCACACTCTTACAAAAATGTTTTTGTTCGGTTCTCTTCCCCAACCGATGAACGATCTCACAATTCACTCCTCTTCAGAGCCTAGCGTCCCCGCTGATACTCATTTCCCTCTTCAATCAATGTGGGATCTCACAATCCACCTCCTTCGAGGCCAGCGTCCTTGCTGACACTCATTTCCCTCTTCAATCAATGTGAGATCTCACAATCCACCTCATTCGAGACCGGCGTCCTCGCTGACACTCGTTCCTCTCTTCAATCATTGTGAGATCTCACATTCTTCGTGAGTTAGTGATTTTAAAATGGTCCATATCACTTTAATCGTGTTGAAAATCGCTCAAAAACATGCTTTAAATCATTCTAAACAATGATTTTGAGTGTTCTTCACATCATCAAAATTGATTACCAAGCATTAAAGAATCCATCAAAGAGAAAATGTTATGAGAGGAAGCCATGTCCATAAACCCTTCATTCATTTATCTCAGCTACATTCAAAGAATCTAAGGCTATTTTGGTGTTAAAAAAGAATGGAAGTTCATTAATTTCCTCAACAGCTGATGTTAAAGAAAGAGAGATTAAAGCCAATTGTTGCATTTGAAGAATAGCAACAAATTTATTGTTGTGGAAACAAAACGTACAACATCATAGACTTCAATCACATCAAAAGCTTCAAAAGGTTAGTTCTCATATATTAAAGGGCTATGATAGCAAATACGATGGCCTTGGCCAATACTCATTGGTGTCCTGGATGATACCACCCCCAACTCATTGCTCATTTAAGTCTTCTTTTCATATCCATTTTCTTTCTTAAATAAGGGGAAGACACCTAAATTTTGTGTCAAAAATAGAAAACGAAAACGAAATCATTATCAAACGAGACTTCAATTTTTTGACGTGTTTTTTACGGGGTTGCACACCTTCCTTCTATTCTAATTTAAAAGCAATTGCTAGACTGTTACTCATCTCTTATTTCTAAGACTCGAACAAAACAAGAAAGTTATATGTTTTTTCCGTCGGACCACACTTGTCGACCTCCAATTGAGCTAAGAGCACGAGTAGGGAAGTGGCTAGGAGTTCAAAAAAAGAAAAAGATAACTTAAGCCCTTGTTTGATTTGTATAGACTGGGCTTACGTTTTTCACTAGGGTTCCTTACCTCTTTTAGATATCTTGTGCCCCTATACTCCTAATGTCGAGCTAGAACAAGAGCTATCACGGAATCTATAATAAAAAAGCCGTTACTAATTGGTACTGTAATAGCTTGAGAGACTAGATGCGTAAATTTCTTGGTCTCAACCTACTACCTCAACTCAGCCGACATATAAAGCTCGATCTCATAATGCAACCTTTTAAGTTCACGTACGAAATAAAGCGGAAAATCGAACCTCTAACATTTAAAAGACTACAATATCTTAATTAGTTATTAAGTCAGTGCTCAAATTTGGTATTATGACCTACTTGTTCAAAGCATGCATACACGTATCAATATTATATACATAAATTCGAACTTTTAACCTAACTATGCTCTAACTATCACTAAATACATACATTTAATTTGTAGTCACGTTACTCGTAAGTTAATCCGTTAGTCATGGCAAGTAAGATGACAAGTACGAAGAACGATTAAAATTGTAGTTTTTCGAAGATAGAACTTAAAATTTTGAATTAGGTGATGACAAATTCAACATAACACATAAAGATCTTAAGAAATAATGTATAGTATATAGTATTATATATTACCTGTAATTAAATTGGCATCTCCATTGGAGGATCTTAAACATACTTCCCTCCCGTGCCTTTATTCTTACAACAATAGACTCCGACTTCTAATTTCCAATTTTCAAGCCATCAAAAGCCAAAACATCTTATTCTCATCCTCTTCAAATTCAAACCCTCAAGCTACCTCTTCATGGCCATTGCCGCCGTCCCCACCGTCGCCGCCAAATTTAGCAACAGCGCAATCCGCCGCAAACAAGCTGGAGGTTTCAAACTCCTTCTCCCTACCCATCACCGGCATAGCCGCCTTCAAATTCACGTTGCTCACATACCCGGCGCCATAAGTCTGCCCCAAAACGCCGTTCACTCCGCCGCTCAACTCGAAAAACTTAAACCCTACGTCCAAATGTGCAAATGAATCCCCTTCATCAATTCCATAGCTATGAACCCTCGAGTCCTCTTCTGTTATTGGCACCACCTTGGCTGTGATTCTGAACAGCCCTTTGGCTTCCACCATCACGTGGTTGGCTGCACCGAGTCGGACGATGACGACGGTAGGGTTTTCAGTAGGGTGTTGCCATTGGCTGCCTTCAGATTCCGGGAGAGCCACCGGGACGTCGTTGAGGGCAATTGTGAGACGGTCGATGGAATCGTCCCATACGGCGGTTTTTTGCGCGGAGATTAAGAGCCGGTGAGTGTTGAAGAGGATACCGAGGGATTGGACCCAAGTGAAGTCTCGTGTTAAGGACGGGTTTCGTTTTCCGATGAAATGGGCGTTGATGTGGAGATTGGGATCGGAGACAAGACAGAAATCTTTGTCTTTTTGGCCGTGGAAGTAGAAGGTTATGCCGTCGCCGCCGATGAAACGTGGGTCTTGGCATACTGCTCCTGGTCTGTCGCAATCTGTCAATTGCAATCCAAAATTAAGAATTTCAGATCTTAAAATATTTTAAAAGTTATTGGGAAAAGAATTAAATATAAAAGTTCGGATATTTTAAGGTGGGTGTTTGGGTGATGATAGTATGCTTACGGCAGACGGGTTTGCAAGTGACGCAATCAACTTGACATCCATTAGGGCAAGCGCTGGGACATGTGTGGATCATGTTGTAACATTGAGGGTAATTTGCGTTTTTGCATCTTACTCTCTTGGCTGCGCCGGTTGAGGAAGATGGTGGAGGTGTTGATGGAGGGTTGGGATTCCCCGGAGGATAGGAATGCGTCGGAGGTGTCGATGGAGTAGATGGCGTTGGAGGGCTGGGGCTCGTCGGGGGTGTTGATGGAGGTGTCGATGGAGGGTTGGGATTTTCCGGTGGGTTGGAATGTGGCGGAGGGTTAGGGTTTGACGGAGGGTTTTGATTCCCGGGAGGATAGGAATGCGTCGGAGGTGTTGACGGAGGGTTAGGATTTGATGGAGTAGATGGTGTTGGAGGGTTGGGGCTCGTCGGAGGTGTTGATGGAGGGTTTTGATTCTCGGGAGGATAGGAATGCGTCGGGGGTGTTGACGGAGGGTTAGGGTTCGATGGAGTAGATGGTGTTGGAGGATTGGGGCTCGTCGGAGGTGATGATGGAGGGTTTTGATTCTCGGGAGGATAGGAATGCGTTGGAGGTGATGACGGAGGGTTAGGGTTTGCCGGAGGTGTCGATGGAGTAGATGGTGTTGGAGGATTAGGGCTCGTCGGAGGTGATGATGGAGGGTTTTGATTCTCCGGAGGATAGGAATGCGTTGGAGGTGTTGATGGAGGGGTAGGGTTTGTCGGAGGCGAAGGCGAAGGAGTTACCGGTGTCGGTGAAGGCAAGGGCGGGGAATATGAAGGAGTAGGTTCTGAAGGAGGAGGGCTCGGAGTTACGACCACCGGTGGTGGAGGCGAGTAGTAATTATCCGATGGAGGAGACGGGGTAGCCGGAGTGGGATCATCCTCAGGCGGAGGATTAGCATCACCACCACAAATAGGCTTACAAGATGCACATTCCACAGTACATTGATCAGGGCAAAACTTAGGACAAACATGATCCAAATTATAACAATGTTTATACTTCTTAATCTTGCACGAAGCATGGCTAGGGTTCTTAGCGATCCCAGGCGGCGTCGCATCCGCCATCACCACCACCATCACCGCCACAACAAGCGGCACAAGAACCCGAAATGTCGAACAAGACGCCATTGGAGAACAAGAAGCAAAAGAAAGGAAGTTGTTCACGAGATATGAGCATACCCAAAACCCACATCCAATTTATACACATAATTGTAAGCACCCACATGCCAAATCCTTGGAACTTCGCAACAATTTAGGTGAAAGCATCCCAAATTGTTGGCTTCTAAAATGAAAAAAGAGGCCTTTCCCACATCGTAGAAGCTTTGCCAAAGAAGAACACTCAAGATCAGAGTAACTTAAGGTAGAAGTTTGCTTTCTGGGAAATTATTCAATTGAATTTCAACTATATAGCTTGGAAATAAAGGGAGAAATTTGAATAATTGGATATTGTTTATAGTTTCGATATGGTTTATTTAATTATAATTCATACATTCAACGTACAATTCAGGAGTTTTGTTGAAGAGGGTTGGGATTGAAAAGGCTTGCATGATATGATTCCTTTTGAGTTGTAGTCAAGTGATTCACTTTTAGTTGCTGTGGAATGCAATAACTTCTTTCCTCATTCCTGATAACTGCTATTTTAAAATGCGTCTACTAGGGAAAGGTTTATAAGTGTGAGACTCTCACGGTAAAACATTGTTGTTTAGGGTGTACGTTGAATTTGAAAATACAAAAACTCGAATCGACCCAACCCGAATCACAAGGGTTGGGTTGGATTGGATTGAGTTTTTTTTTTTTTTTTTTGCTCAGTAAAACGTCTCGAATCAAAGATATCCCTTCTTCAACTAAACTTTACGGTAGAGAACCAGTTTGAGTTTCGTAAAATATTTGTCTCTTAGTTTTTCAAACTCATTGTTGTTAAGGGTGTACATTGAATTTGAAAATACGAATACTCGAATCGACCCGACCCAAATCATAAGGGTTGGGTTTTTTTTTTTTTTTTGAATCGATCTGATTCGGTTCAGTTTTAGGTTTAGTGGAAAAAATCGAGTTAGCTTGATCCAAACCAAATATATAAAAAAATTATGTGCTATTTGTTAAATGAACACGACTCTCCACAATGGTATAATATTATCTACTTTGAGCATAGCTCTCAGGGCGGTTTCACCAAAAAATCTCAGGTCAATGGGAAGAGTATTCTTTGATTATAAACTCATCATTTTCTAAATTAACCGATGTAAGACTTTTATCCAACAATATTATCATATCTATACGAGACGGAAGAGTTATTTCATATCGATATGCATGTCATTTTTTCTAACTCAATCTAATGGGTGCATTGATGCTTATAAAATTTTATTTTAGTAATATTTTGGTCTCCCTTTCTAAAAAGTTGATGTGTCAATCTATTTTTATTAAAAAGTATATATTTAAAAATGATATTCTCCCTCCTCTCTCTTCCTTCTCACTCCTCCCCCACGACCTTTTCACTCCTCCATCCATGGCTACCGCGGCGGTGCCCGCTGGAAAGGAAGGGCATCCCTTTCGTTTCCAGCAACAATAAGCAAAGGGGTTGGGCAGGCTAGAACCGACCTCTTTGATTCCACTGTTAGAACCGTCATCATCATTTAGAACCGTCATAATCATCTAATAATCCTTGAAGATATTGTTCTTTTTGAACTTTTCATTTAATTTTTTTTTGCTGTTTTTACATCCTCGGATCTCATAATACACTTTGCTTGAAGTCCAGCGTTTTGGTTGACACTAGTTCTCTTCTCCGATCAATATGGGACCCTCAATCTACCCCTTTTGACGCCCAGCATTCTTACTGACACACCACTTTGTGTTCACCCTCCTTCGAGGCTCAGCCTCCTCGTTGGCACATCGAGCGGTGTCTAATACCATTTGTAACGGCCTAATCCCACCGTTAACAAATATTGTCCTTTTGGGTTTTCCCTCTCGGGCTTTTCCTTTCGGGCTTTGTTCTCTCGGGCTTTGTTCTCTTTGAGTTTTCCCTTTCGGGGTTTGTTCTCTTTGGGCTTTAAAATGTATCTGCTAGAAGAAGTTTTCACTCTTGTAAAAATGTTTTGTTCTTTTCCTCGATCAGTAAACTCTTAACTCTTAGCATGTTTACCATCACATGTATGTTAAAATATCATCATTAACCCAATATGATCCAGCCTAATAGAATGAGCCCATTATATATTTATTTTAAAAAAATGATTTAGATACTTTAAAATAAAAATATGGGATATTTTAAGAAAATGATTTAGCTATTTTAAAAATAAATATACATCTCTATTTTAGATACAACTTTATTAGGAGTATTTTTTAAACAAACATAAAATTAATAGGTATTTATCATAATTTAATCTAAAATAAAAGATGAAAATTGACATGATAGTTTATTTCATGAATTAAAGATATACACGAGGTATCAGCCCAAGCCTAATGCTATCTCTCATCCTTTCCACTAAGGAGTCAATATCCACCCTTGGGGTTAGGGTCTCGTTGGGTACCATAGTTTGTCTCCCGTCATTTCCACTCTTATAAAAAATCAATCTACCTCCTTAAGAGCCAGCGTACCCTCTAACACTGGTACGCCACGCCACCCAGTGTTCAGCTCTGATATCATTTTTAACAACTCTCTGTTAGTAAAAGATGTTCACACCCTTTTAAGAAATGCTTCATTTTCATTNTCCTCTACAACAGATCAACGTAGGATCTCACACAAACATACCCGAACATAAATTTGATTTGAGAAAAAAAAAAAGACATGGGTTTTCTTTCCCTTTATTAAAGAAGATGTACAGTATATTGTGCAGTTCTTTTAATATGTAAAAATAGAAAAGAAAGACCGAACTTGTTTTGCGGATCAGTGGACAGATAAGAGTGAACAGCTAATAAAAAAATCCTCCTCAACTTCCATTCCCACGAAGCTCCATTAAAATCTCTCCCACAAAACCTCTCCGCCACAACAATCTCTCCGCCATGAAAACCCCTTCCAACTCCCTCTCTCTCCTCCTCTTCCTCCTCTCTCTCTCCTCCCTTGTTCAATCTCTCACCTCCCCCTCCGATATCTCCGCCCTCAAGGCCTTCAAATCCGCCGTCAAACCCTCCTCCATCACCCCTTGGTCCTGTTTAGCCTCCTGGAATTTCTCCGTCGATCCCTGTGCGCTCCCTCGCCGCACCTTCTTCTCCTGCGGCCTCCTTTGCAACTCCGCCGCCACTCGTATCACCCAACTCACCCTCGATCCCGCCGGCTACTCCGGCACCCTCTCGCCGCTCCTCTCTCGCCTCACTCAGCTGACCATTCTCGATATCTCTGATAATTCCTTCTCCGGCTTAATCCCCTCTGCAATTTTCTCTCTCCCCAATCTCCAAATCCTCACTCTCCGATCAAATTCCTTCACCGGATCCATTCCCCCTTCGATTTCCAACCTTAAATCCCTCGAATCGTTGGATTTCTCCCACAATTCCCTTTCCGGAAATCTCCCCAAATCTCTGCATTTCCTCTCTGTTTTAAGACACCTCGATCTCAGCTTCAATCGACTCACTGGTTCCATTCCCAAACTCCCACCAAACTTGCTCGAATTGGCTTTAAAACGAAATTCAATTTCTGGGTATTTGGTTAAATCGTCCTTCTCCGAGTCCACTCAGTTGGAGGTGATTGAACTCAGTGAGAACTCGCTCGCCGGAGCCTTGCCGGCCTGGTTCTTTCTCCTCCCTTCCCTCCAGCAGATCAACCTGGCCAATAACAGCCTAACACGTCTCAAGATCTTCCCTGCCGCAGCCTCCGGCAGCGATCTTGTAGCCGTCGATATGGGATTCAACAGAATTGAAGGGAATTTGCCGGTGAATTTCGCGAGCTATCCGGCGCTGTCATCGTTGTCGCTTCGGTACAATCGGCTACGTGGCACGATCCCATTGGAATTCAGTAAGAAGAAGACGATTAAGAGGTTGTACTTGGACGGGAACTTTTTGACTGGGAAACCGCCGGCGGCGTTCTTCACTAGCGGCGATGATCTGGTTTCCGGTAGCTTGGGGAATAATTGTCTGCAGGGATGTCCAGAGTCGTCTCAGCTGTGCGCTCCGTCACAGAAGTCGAACGCTATTTGCAAGGAAGTGTACGGAAGCGGGAGGGGAAAAGGAAAACCGATGACCTGAAACCCGACATGTCGGTTAATGAATTAATTATATAGCTTTTTGTTTCTTTTTTTTTATTATTATTATTTTTAGGATGAATCTCGAGGATTATGAAAAATGCTTCGTGTTTTTGTGTATATGTTTAGTTTTTAAAATTTAATAATCAAATAAACCCAATTGTGAGTGTCAATTTAGTCTCCAAAATTTAAAATTACATTTCAATCAAACAAATTATAACAAGTTCAAGCACGTTGAGATTTCACATAAATTAGAGAAGTAAACGAAACATTCTTAAACATTCTTTATTAGAGTGTGGAAACCTCTCTCTAACAGAGGTGGATTGTGAGATTCACGGTTGGTAAGAGGAACGAAACATCCCTTATAAAGGTGTGCACAATATCTACTCGTATCTACTAGTGGTGGGCTTTGATTATTACAAATGGTATCAAAGCCAGATATCGGGGTGGTGTGTCAGTGAAGATGCTAGCCCTCAAAGGGGGTGGCCCTCAAAAGAGGTGGATGCTGTGTCAGTGAGGATACTAGCCATCAAAGGGGGTGGATGCTGAGTCAGTGAGGGATGCTAGCCCTCAAAGGGGGTGGCCCTCAAAAAGGGGTGGATGCTGTGTCAGTGAGGATGCTAGCCCTCAAAAGGGGTGGAATGTCAGATCTCACATTAGTTAGAGAGGAAAACGAAACATTTTTTTTTATAATGGTGTGAAAATCTCTCTAGTGATTGAAAGCTCCTTTCCCTAATGAAATACGTAAGGGACTTGACTTACGTCGACAACAGTGAAGCACAACGTCATTATAGATGAGCTCAAAGTTCATCAGGCTTTTGTTAATAGTTAAAGGACCATTTAAAATTATTATTCAAAGCTCGAGTCGAAAAAATTGCATTTTTTGAGCTAATAATAATAATAATAATAATAATAAATTTAATTCGAAGTAATATAAAATAGGATAAACAAGTAGTGTAATGGTGATGTGCACCACCACGAATGTGAATGATGGAAAGAAAGTGGGGGCGAAGAAGGTGAGATCACGCTCCATTGGACGAGAGTGGTGGTAGAAATGATTAGCTTTCTTTTTTTAATGGCTTTGGGTACTTCACTACTGTCGGTGACAATGTCAGTCTTCACAACACTTTCACTCCCGATGTGGGAGATCCATCCAATTCAAATATTGCATAATTTAATCGATAAATTTTTATTTAAACAAAAAAAAAATAATAATAAAAAAGATTTAGCGTATTATATTTATATTTTTGTTTATCAAATATTATTAAAGTTATTTAGAATTTAAAAAATATAAAAAATTAGGATATAATTAAAAATAAATTAATTTTCACTCCTAATTTTAAAATCAAAATAAAAATTATACAACTTATTTAGAGTTTAATTTGATAAAATTAAAAGATTTTTTTTAATCTAAAATAACTAAAAAGATTCCAGAAAATAAGTAAATAAATAAATTGAACTTTTAAAAAGATGGAATACTCCAGCTGGAGCTTCGAATATATTTCTTTATGAAAGGCTTAAAGTTCAAGTAATTAAGTTCGAATAATAAATTCATATATATTTTTTTAATTGTGGGTAAGAAAGGTAATTAATTATATTATTAAACCATTTAATTAATTTAATTATATGGACGCCAGGTTGTGTGTAGTATTTTTCTATTTAAGATAGAGAATTTTAACTTTAATTTTAATAAATAACTCTCAATAATCTTATTAATAGTCTTTTCGTGATGGTTAGTAATTTAATATATGTAAATTTCATTCTAAATTAATAAAGCAGACCGCTCAACTATTTACATAAACTATAAACATTTGGACATAATATGCTTCCAACCATCCAAATATACGAATAAAACATAAGCGTTGGACCTAATTTAATTTAAAACTACCTAAATATATGCTAAACATAACGGGAAAAAAATTGAACCAATTGGATGGTTATGGATGGATTTGTGGCAATGTGCGAACAACTTGATGGGAGCTGACCATGGGAGGTTGAAGAACCGTTGATGGAAGCTGACACGTACAGTATGCTCGGGCTACCTACTGACTGTGAGCGGCGAGCCCGACGTGTACTATCGGGCTACCTACTAGGTAGGTCAATTGATACTACAAGTATACATTGCATATTCTAAATGTTCTAATCAAAGTTATGTCAATGTTATGGTAATCAATAGTCTATTAGCTCGGTTGGTTAGAACTCATAGTTATGTCAATGTTTTAGTAATCAATGGTCTATTAGCTTAGTTGGTTAAAGTGTTGTGATAGTAATACGAAGGTTGAAGGTTTGAAACCTTGCATGGGCCACAATTTTGTACGAGGATCAAACTTTAAGGTCTTGTACCAATTATCTAATCTATGTTCGAAATGTTGTGGTTAGAGTGTCGTGCTAATAACGTGAAGGTCGCAGGTTTAAAATCTACATGAGCCAATATTTTGTACGAGGATTAGACTTATGGATCTTGTATTTAAGCTCAAACTGCATGGGTCACTATTTCGTACCAGAGAATGATACTTATCGGTCTTGTACCATTATCTAATCTAAGCTAGGATTGAATGTTATGATCGAGTTATGTCAATGTTTTTGTAATCAATGACCTATTAGCTCAATTGATTAAAGCATCGTGCTAATAACACGAAGGTCGTAGGTTCGAAACATCTAATCTAAGCTTGTATTGCACGTTCAAAATGTTATGCTTAGAGTGCTAATAATGCGAAGGTTGCAGGTTTGAAACCTGCATGGGGCCATTATTTTATACGAAGATCTTGAATTGCGGTTATGTCTTTGTTTTATTAAATAAACAATTATCTATTAGCTCAGTTAGTTAGCTCTCAGAGTTATGACAATGTTTTCATAATCAATGTTTTCATAATCAATGGTCTCTTAGCTTAGTTGGTTAGAGCGTCATGCGAAATCTGCACGCGAAGGTCGCAGGTTCACTTCGCAGGTTCAAAACTTGCATAGCCCATTATTTCGTACATATGCTAATAATGTTAAGGTTGTAGGTTTGAAACCTTCCTAGAACACTATTTTTATACGGGTTTTGTACCAATTATCTAACCTAAGATAAGATTGGATTATACGTTTGGAATGTTGTGCTCTGATTTACGTCTTTGTAAATCAATTGTCTATGCAGAGCTACCAACACAATAATACCAAAATAGAAAAAGAAATTATTTTATTTCAAAAAGGCACTAAACACACTAAACCTCAAGAATATCAAATGAATACGACAATGATGAAGTGAAAACCTCAACAGTTTCTATGATTTTGATTTGATCTTTTAAAAATACTCAATTGATAAAGTGGTATTTTCACATATATTCATCACCTCTTAATGAATTGGAGAATTCAAACTAATATTACTAGTAAAGTATAAAGCATCATGGAGAGTCTTTGATGATAATGTTGTTGCATAGCCAATCAAAACCCTCATACAGCCCTTGCCCAGAAGTTGCAGACGTACCTTGTATGTACCTTTAAAAAGCAATATATACATATATATATATATACATCAATTTTTCGATATATTAATCTTCGTTTTTTAATTACATATTTAGTGAATAACTTTATTTATATCTAATAAATTCTTGAAATTTAAAAAATATTCAATAAATTCTTAAACTTTTAATTTTTATAATTATTAAGGTTTTAATTTATCTTCAAATATGATATTTTTTAAAAAAATTATGAACTAATTAGGTAAACACGATGTCTAGGACCAATCGAAAAAACTAGGATTTATTTGTCTAATCCTAAAATACTATCATGCAAAGAAATCAAGATAAAAATGGAGGAAAGTACGTACATAATTAAGCTAAGTTACAGCTGAATTTTTTTTCTAAAATTGACGCTTGTAAAATATAATCTCAAAATAAATCAGACACAAAAAATTAAAAATTTAAATGGTACACAAAAGATTTAACCAAATTAAAACATTTTAAAAAATTAAAAATCTTTTGGAAAAAAAATCAACAAAACAAGTTTCCAACTTAAAAACATTCTTTTAACAAACAGAAAATTGTTGTAAACCATGATTTCAGAACAGATTCAAAAGTGCATATTCTTCCCAGATATTTCTCAACAGAACAAAAGAACTTGCGTACCATCTTCTTTGAGAGAGGGTTTGGAGACCAAGTTTATTTGCAATTTCAGACACAGCCATTGATTGTGGAAGATCTTGCTTGTTAGCAAACACAAGCACAGCTGCATTCCTTAGCTCTGGCTGTCATTTTCTTTTTCTTTTGGCATCTTAAAATCATCTCAACAAGCATAAGAACATACCTAAACATAGTGAAGGTTGAGTGCTATACCTCACTGAGAATGCGATGCAACTCATTCCTGGCTTCACAGATTCTCCCTCTGTCACCGCTGTCCACAACATATACAAGTCCTTGTGTGTTCTGGAAGTAATGCCTCCATAATGGCCTTATCTGTTTGGTTCAAAACAAATTAAATATTTTGTTCCCAGTCCAATAAATATAGTTTTATCACCAGAACTATCTAAATAATCAAATTAACATGTAGCAGGGATAAGTTGAAATATTTATTATACCCAACTTAATTCAACTTCAGTAATATTTATTAAATAATGAACTCAACTAGACTCAATCACTAAATATTGGGTTGTATTTGTTCGATTGTTTAAGTCATTTAGTCAAATTTTTGTTTCGATAAAAGTAAAATGGTCATATAAAAAAATATTTATTTATTTATTTTTAAATATTTAATTAAGATTCGAACTAGATTTTATGGTACATTTTTACATTTAATTTAAAATTTTAATATATATATATATATATATATATATATGAATAACAAATGAAGTTCAAATTATGATAATCCTAACTCAAATTGCTTTCAAAGCTATTTTTACCACTAAAACCAATTGGAAATATATCTAGATAAGTTATATTCATCTTATTTATTTTTTTAATTTCAAACCACTAGTACAATAAACAACAAAGAAATATTTTTGCACTTAAAACTTTCCTACACATTAAATTTTTGACAGTGTTATTTGAAATGTTATGTTCTAGTTTTAGAACTTTCACGAGCATATGTTTTGACCATTATTGTTGCAATTTCCTTAACATAAATTTTGAGGCATATGTTCTTTAATTTTTCAGATTGCAATAGAATTAAAGTATTAGCAGAAGCAGAGTGAGAGGGTGTGATTTCAAACCTTATCTTGTCCTCCGACGTCCCAGACAGAGCAGCTAATGTTTTTGTATTCTAATGTTTCCACATTGAACCCTGGATCATAAAATGCAACTATGAAAAAAACTGTCCAACAATTATTTTGCAGAAGTCTTCTTTTCAATTTCACACACTCCAGGTTGATAGTAGTAGAATACTTGAAAAAAAAAATTAAAACAAAAATTCTCAAGAAAACAATTAGTTGAAATAGTAATATTACAAATTGCTAGTAAACAAAACTATTTTGTACAAATAAAATAATTGAAAATTATTATTATCAAAACTAAGTAATTATTAATATATATAAAGGGTAAAATAAGGAAAATACTCCATAAAGTTGTAATATGTAGCTAAAGAATACAAACAAAAGTATATATTCTCCATTTTGTCCAAGACATGCACATTATCGAACCAAATTTCAAAAGAGAAAAAGCAGGATCAAAATTTTCTAATAAAACTATTCTTGAAAATAATTTTAAGAAAAAACTAAATAATAACACGGGCTAATATCCATTTTATCTCAAACCAATTTATTTGTCAAAAAATGTGGGGAAATAAAGATAGGTTTTCAGAGTAAAATCCTATCCAGAATATATAAATAAATAAATGATCAGAGAGCATACCAATAGTTGGTACGGTCATAACAACTTCACCAAGTTTTAGTTTGTACAAAATGGTTGTCTTCCCCGATGCATCAAGACCGACCATCAGGATTCTCACTTCACGGTTCTGGAAGAGTCGCTTCCTCAACCTGGTTATCACTGCACCCATGCTGCAGTATACAAGGAATATAAAGATGATGGCAAAATTTTCAGTGCAAGTGCACCAGATCTTAGTTCTGTGGGAGAAAGTAAGGCCAACTGAAAAAGACAAAGCCAAAGCATCAGTTTACAGGGAGATGGCATGAGAGATACCTTGTCTTCCAAGTGAATATTAGACCAAAAACTTCTACATGTAAAGGCTGAAAGAGAATTGATTCTTTGGGACAGAAGGCAATAAAGCTCTTTGTCTCTCCTTCAAGTATATTTGTTTGCCAGAGTGAATGAACTTACTTAGACTGATGGAGAAGCTCTCTTCATATCTGAAAGGAATATATTGAACTACTTTAGAAAGCAATATAAAGCACTTATCTTCTACTGAAACACAAACTGTGGCCCAGCTCTTTAAACGAAGACACGTTATATATTGATCTTGGGCAACAAAGGGTCTCCTCCAAGTAGCCATTGACTCATTAATATTATGCACAAGAATGATGGCCTTTTCATTACAGGAAAGCTGAAAACAGTCATTGACTCATTGATGTTGGTAGGAGACATTTTTGTGAACGAAGTTTCTATTGGTTGCCCGTTGTTCGCACTCGAGCATATTACAACGATTGAAGATGAATATCAATGGAATCATCTTTTAGGATTACAAACTATACAGATAAAGTGTGAAAATAATCTAGATTTGTTCAGTTTTTGGTAGCTGATTGGAAAATGAAAACTGCTGTCAGTATGCCAACCAGTGCGGTAACTGCCAAGGCCACACTAGGCAGAGGAGTCGTTACTCCAAAATTCTGCATCATGAAAACAGTGATTCTGGTAAGGTTTCAGTTAATTTAATGTGGTATCTCCTATGAAACTTATCTGGCATGACACAGGGAATTCCTCTAACTGGACAAAATAAACAAATGGGGAGATCAAACACTGTGCTAAAGAATTAGGCACATACAACGACCAGCCTAGAATAACTAAACAGTCGCTTTTATATCAGGCCAAAATCAATCAGGCAGACGCCGCACATCCAATGACCAGCCTAGAATAATTCAATGGTCACTTTTATATCAAGCCAAAATCAGCGAGACAAGTGTCTGAAAATAAAAATGGCAGAGTGACGAAAAAAAGCCATAGGAATACAATCTAGACACGTTTCAGAGGCCATCATTAGAGCAACCCAACACTTCAAATGGAATACTCTTAAGTGGTACAAAGGATACTTTGGTATAAATAATTAGGGAGAATATAATTTTTTGAACAGAAAATGAGGCCTGATATCAATCTGCTGTGGAGCTAGTATCTTATTAGTTATAGACAATAAGATCTTTAGAATAACCTTGGCAAAATCGAGCTTCCAAAAGCTAAAGAAATTCCTAAACAATTTCTATCAGCTATCAGAAATATAAGTAACGATGACCCATTTGGTGTAATTAGAAAGGCCATACCTCTAAAAGTCCCTTGCCTGTTGCTATTTCAACACTAATTGCAATTGCAAATCCAACCATCGCAAACCGCCCAAGCCAAACATCCAGAATGTTACTCTCTTGGCTACTTTGCTTACATCGTATAGAAACAGAATTTGGTTTCACTGTATGCTTCTTTTGACCAGTTGGCTTGCTTAACACTGGGAACAAGAGTAACCATCAGCTGATACTCATAAAATCAAATGGAATCTATTGCTTCCTTTGCCAAAATCTACGAAGAATTAAAAAATTGCAATTACCATACTATTTTTCAAATGGCTCCAGCTCCAATTTCCTAATATTCCAATTGATCCAACGGTAACCATAAAACTCTCTAAGTCATAATGAAAGTTGCATTAGATCACTTAGACTGGAACTTGTGCAATATTTCTTTCTTAACACCGTCATAATTAGCAAGAAACAATAAAACCACATGTAACATCCCGATTTTATTTAGATGTTAGGGCAGTTCAATGTTCATTAACAGAATTCGTAATATACCCTACTTTATACTTGATATTGGATTTCAACATAAAACTGAACTGAAGAACTCGTCAAATGATAGAAATCATCAAAAAATCAAGCAGAAACATTCGAACTAGACGAAAAGTAGAAATAATAAGAATCAGTACCGAGTGGAGAGCCAGTAGCAAACGTCGTTCCAAGTCGGTATAGATTCGGTAGGGAGCCTCTGTGGAGAGGAAAGACTTCTGGTGCTCTTCTTCTTGCGAAGGAAGCATCTGAAACATTGTTTTGGTTTATCAATGGTTTGGATATTCAACAATCACATAACCGAAGAGATAGACGGAGAAGCTGTGAGAGAGATAGAGTACCGCGTACGACGAGAGAGAGGGAGGCAGAAGCATGAAGAGCCGCCATTTTAAGATCTCGATTGACGCCGGAGAAATCCTGAGCTCTTTCCTGAAATTCCTTATCCCTTCTTCAATGACCAAATACACAGATACCAGCGGTTGACGATGGCCGTTTTCTTCCGCATTTTGCTATTTGAGGAATGCCAGACTGCCACGTGTTTCACCTTTTTCATTTTTCGAGTACACTCCATTAATAAAACTACTTTTATTTTTTTTTTACCTGTTTTAAAAATATTTCATTAATATTCTTAAATTTTATTTTAGAAAAATTCGAAAATTCATTTAAATAAAAATATTCTTAAATTTTATTTTCGATAAAAAGTTTAATAATATTGTGATGTCCCCATAGGAAAATAAACCCTACGAGGGCCTACTCAAGCGTTTTAAAGCCTTGGAGGAAAGCATAAAGAAAACAATACCTACTAGTAGTGGGCTTAAGCCATTGCAAATATATTAATACTCTTGACTTCTTACAATTAGTACCTTTATATTTTTTTAATACCTTCATTTCTTACCATTAGTCCTTTTGAACTTTTTTAATACCCTCGATAGCCTACCATTAGTACCTTTGAACTTTTTTAGTACCCTCGGTTTCTAAACGTTAGTACCTTCAAACATTTCTAGTACCATCAATTTTTTTTAAGTACTCAATTGGTACAAAAATCAAAAAACTGCCAAAGATACCATCAAAATTAGACTATAAAAGGGAAAAAAAAATGAGAACCCTCTAAATGTAAACACTCACAATAATCAAACAGGATAACACATACAATACATATATGACTTTACAAAAGCACAAATAAGGCTTATTTAAATGATAATTCCAGCAAAGAAACCACCCTCAAACAACAAAACGAAATGGTAGACAACCAGATAAGATTTATAAAATGTCGTTCGATAATCATTTTTAGTTTTTAGCTATGAACGAGGCCAAGTGGGTGAGATAGGCATCGGTCAGCATTTGACCAAGAATGACTCGAGCATGTGTCGTGTGAGATAGAGGTCGTGTTCTTTGAGTTCCAATCTCCCAAACAACAAAACAAAGCATCAGACAGTTAGATAAGATTTATAAGGCGTTGTTCAATAACCATTTAGTTTATAGTTGTGAACCGAGATGAGGTATTTAGGTCGAGGGCTTCGATTTGAGTGGTGGAGCGAAGTGGGTGAGGTAGGCATCGGCCAGCATTTGACCAAGAATGACCTGAGCCTGTGTGGTGAGATGGAGGTTGTCTTCTTTAAGTTCCAATCCCTTTGCATCCACACACACCACATTCTCCACTCTCATTCCCAATTGAGCCTCCCTCACTTTTTCAATATACTTGATTCCTGATGCCAGTGCTACCTGTTTTCAGCAACAATATTTTTAGTCAAAATTTTCAAATCCATGTCCTCCCAATCTTCATCACTTGTGTCAAACTTCTTAAAACATTTGTTCGAACTACCGCTCGACTCCACTCAACCACAATCACCACTTAAGTTTTCAAAAGCACCACGGTTCGATCTTTGCTTCAAGGCCTTGTGTAACTCAGATTGTATCAACACGTCCTCGACTTTCACTTACCATAGTTAAAGTTAATCCTCTATCATTATATTTTTTTTATGTCAAGCTTTAGTAGACTCATAGAGTGAAAGAGACCCGTATTACTCACTGACTGAACCATCGAACCACGGTTCGTTTCAAGAAAATTTTCTAATGTGGAAGTGCAGACAATAATCCAACCATTCAAAGAAACTACAAACTTAAAGCTCTGAGATCACTTAACGGGAGAAAAAACATCTCACTCTTAACGTACGAACAAGTAGAAACATAACTGATAAACTGATAACTGAAAAGAAGACAACAAAAATAAGAAAATGAGAATTTAAGTAAAGAACTTTGAAATCAAAGAAAAATTATGACCCACCAGAAAGGAACTCCACAATGTGAAAATTTCCCAAAAAACTCTCAAATCTTTATACACCACTCACATAACTAGAATTAGTGCACTAGACTACAAATATTTCTAATTGGGATGAGTTGAAACTCAAGTCATATGCTCCTCTTATAGTATTTCGACCCGACCTCAGACTCTTTCTTCCCGACCTATTTGACCCTCTGCTGTTATTTAGGTGGTATCCCGAGATAGAATTCCTCCCGGGAACACACGAAAGAAAGATATGAACTGGGTAAATAGAAATGGAAAAGAGATGTTTCCAATTCATTCAAATCCGAAGCTTTTTCTACATCCATATGATCTACTAAAGTCGATCGGTATTACCCATATAATGAAAGTCGGGTTGTAAAAAACCTCTCAGGTTTTAAAAATAAAAAATTAACCTTCGTGGGAAGTCCAAAAATGACAATAACTACGGGCTTAGAAGGTGAAATTTTATATCCTAAATTTTTTTATTTCTTATTTTCGTTAATTCCTTTTAATTTTCAATTTTTTTCCTAAAGTAGAAGTGGGAGGGTTTTTTTTTTTTCTAATAAGGTTTCTAAATTCCAATATGAACATATAAATAAATAGTCAGAAAAATAAAATAAAATAAAATAAATGTAATAAAAATATCACCTGAATAATTGGGAGAGAAGGCAAGGCCAAATCCCGGCGCACATTAGCAACAAACGCCTCCATATTCCCCTGGTACGCATCAGCATCATGTTCAGTAGAGGTGTCACTCTCTCCTTGAAACCACAGAATTGCCCTAATTTCCCCGCCGTCCTTCACGCTATGTCTCGCCCTCTTCACCATATCCTCATACAGCTTCTCTCCACGCGCCCACTCTCTGATGGCGGTACCTCCAACAGCGCACGGCACCAGCGCCACCGTCCCTACTCGCTCTCTCACGCCGTTCGCGAATGCCATTCCTGGCCCCACTCCGCACGTCTTCTTCGAGTCGATGTCGGCGTGCAGTGGCTCATGCGCTACCTCCCAATGTAACTTCGCGCTCAGACGGAATATCGACGGATGCGGCTGCGCTTCTGGTGGAACCACGCCGTCCCACCGGTGGAGCTTCTTTAAGACGCCGCCTCGCCCGGCCATGTTGCTCTGGCCGGAGAGGATGAAGATCTGCTTGTTTGGAGGTGGATTGGAAGTCGCATTTGTCTGGATCGGACCTAGATCGGTCGTCGCCGCCATGATCTGAATGATTGAGGGCTGTAGCGGTGGTGGGTTTTTATGCTTCCGTCGTGGCGATTGGCTGTTAACGTGCGTTTTGGCCTTTTGTGAGCTCAAAGGAAGCGGGCAGAGATATATACTAGTTGAGTTAACAAGAATCGTTTGAACTAATATGGTTCACAATTCTAATAGATTTATTTTTAGGTTATTTTTTTAACTAAATTGTTAGGTTATTTTTTATTCAGCTAACTCAAATTACAAATATCAAATATTTCATTCCAATTCCAATTCCATCAACCGAGACTCAACTTTTATGATTTAGTTTGGGATGATTTAGGTTCGATAATTGAGAGTTATATATTGAGAATTATATAAGTACTTTAAAAACCTAGCTCGAGTCGTCGTTTTTTATGAACCAATCATAGAAATTGAGTTAGGACAAAACATGCTAGAACTTGTGTTAGTATATGGAAATAGTCTTTACTCTTTAAGAAGCGAGGAAGGAGTGTCGTGACCATGTTGCATGGAATACTGAGAATGATAAAATATGTTAGAATGACTCGTGTTGGTCTGTGGAAATAGTTTTTACTCTTTAAGAAGAGTGAATATCGTGACCACGTTGCATGCGACTCTTTGGTGCCCATTTGATCCTTGATTGACCTAAATGCATGTGACTCTAAAGTTGCTTGTTGAAACTCGCGATACAACTCCCTCTTTTCATGTTGTGGCCCGAGGTCAATCTAACCCTAACTGGGCTTATCAATGATGCCATTGACGCCATTACAGCTTCAATCTTGTTTATACATTCAATTGACTTTCTCATGAATATTCTCTTGATGCGTTAGGTGATGCACTATGACACTACTATATTGGTTTTGCCATATTCTTTAATTTATTATTATTATGATTTTGAATTCAACCATTTGCATATAACGGTAGATTCGAATCTCTAACCTGTTTGTGAGGCCTAATATTTAAATTATTAATATATATATATTTTATATAAATTGTTAATTAGAACTCATCCCCAAAAGCCAGAAATTCGCCTTCTGTAACATCCACTGTAGGCTCTCTGCCTGCAGCGCTATCGAAAGGTTTATTCGATCATCAATAATGCAGTCGCTACTCTCGCCGGTCGGTCGCGGCGGTCCCTTCCCGTCCGCCGCAGTTTATACATCGGAGTTACACCTCAGCTGTTTCAATCGTCGACCTTTCTCTGTCCGATACGCATCCAATCTCAAATCACCTCATAATTCCCTCCCTTCATTTAGTGCAATTCGACCTCCTTCTTCTTTTTCGTTGTTGCTTTTGAAAATTTTTGGTGCTCTGGAGCATAGAAGAGGACAGTTTTGCTCGGATACACGCGCTTCTTCTAGTCCCATTTCGCCGACGGTTCCCCCAAACGATGAGGCTGAAAAGGCAAAACTGGCTCAGGTTCTCTTTCTTCTAATTCTTTTGGTTCTTTTTTACTAACGTTTTTGATATGACCAGGAAATTTAGTATTGAAATTTAGGCTGACCTTGCTTTAATTTCTTGGGTGAAACCCCAAAAGAATTTTATGTCGGTTTAATCATAGATGAAGCGTCGTGTTTACTAGTTTCATGAAGGTTTGCTTTATCTAATTTGATTGACTCTGGATGTTTTCTTAAGTTCCTACGAAGATTTTCGCTTTGTAACTTTTTAGCTCCTTCCTGATAAAGCAGGATAAGGAAACAAATAAATCATATTTAAGCTAGGGTGGATTAGATATTGAGCACAAGCAATTCCGCATGAAAAATAAGCAACTAGGGCTAGTGGAGATTCCTAAAAGAATGCATACAGAACCTTTGATACAGAAAATGAAGGGGGAGTTACAAGGGGAGCCTGTTGTTCTCCTAATAGAGTGTGATGCAATGCACAGCTTCATTGCAGGTAAGGTGTTGGATGAGCTTCATTTAATCCAATCTGGAACAGATGAGTATGGGACTCCACTGGGTTTAGATTATGCAATTAAGGAAAAAGAGTTTTGCCTGAGAGTTCACTCCTCCAAATTTGGAGGAAATCGAGGATTATCTTCTTTTTGAGGTAGGTAAGTCTAATATTATAGTTGCAACTGTGGTTAAGCATTCGTGGAAGCCTGCAAATGAACTAAACGACTCAAGATGAGGTTATGAAGGGGAACAAAGATGGTTGTTCTAGAAGGGGTTCCTTCCTAAGCCATTCCCTAGTTTTACTAAAAGCTATGATCAAGGATTTTGTAACGGGATTGGGATTGTTACTAGAATGATGATGATCGTATCTCAAGGGAAGAACCAATCCCATCCTAGCTAAGTTACAAGTGCTTAATGAGTATGAAAAGGTGTTCACCATGCCTCTGAGTTTACCCACTATCAACAGTTATGATCGCGTAGTAATCTTAATGATACCTCCTCCAAGTCTAGAAGAACAAGATTGAGTGGTGATGTAGAAATTCTAGCTGGCAACATAATTGAGCCGAACCACAGTCTCTATTCTAGTCCTCTATTTTTGGTAAAAATGAAGAGATGTTTGCAACTTACTGTAGACTTTAAAGTCACTGAACCTTGAGGTTGTCCTTAAAAACTCGCATCACCCTTTTGATATGTTTAAGTAATGAGATTAGTTCTCGTCCTTTCAATCATTTAGGTTTTCCTTTAGTAATAACTTTGTGTCTCCTTTTGGAATCCAGCGATTGAAAAGATTCAAAAGTGTCTTGCTTCTTTTAAACAAAACAAAACAAAAAAATCTAAAAAGGTGAGAGAGTTACTCTCATTTAGTTGGTTCTGAGTGGGATCCCAATCTATTTCGTGTCCCGTTTTAAGATCTTCCCTTTGGTGGGTTCCAGGATCAAGAAGATGTTAAGAGATTTCTTGTGAGAAGGGATCCAAGAAGGGTGGAGACTTTCATCTTGTCGGATGGGAGATTGTGTCCAAGCCAATTTCTTTAGGAGGATTAGGGATAGGAAATCTGAATCTTTCGGAAAAGGCCTTGCTTAAAAGGCTTTGGCGCTTCCCTTTGAAAGTCCACGCTTTATGGGATAGGATCATTGTGACCATGCATTGGCTTCTACCTTCTAATTGGGTCTCTAATCCTAGGATCAAAGAAACTTTTGGGAATATGTGGAGATTGATTACTATGGGATACACAAAATTCTCAAGCTTTCATTGTCGAGGATAGATTGTCAAATTTCTTCTGTTGCTGGCTGGGTGATAGTCCCCATTGCTGCTGCTTTCCTCATCTTTATCATCATTCCTTACAAGTTTTCAACTTCTGTAAAGGTAGCCTCTTCTTAACTTTTATATGGTAGTGTGATAACAGTGGAAAGGCGCCAGTGCACTTAACTAATTTAGGGTGAATTAGCGTCAGTCTAAATAGGGAAGGTGGAGTGATTTTGTACAAGGGAAGAGATTACTTCGTGAGCTCCAAAGGAGGTTCCAAATTGGGCCTTATCTTCCTCAGTTTACTGCCTTTCATTGAAGCACAAGGAAGCGCTAGACCACTTTTTCCTCCATTTTTCTTATACCTTTAACGATTGGATGTGTTGGATCGGGAGTTTCAGTTATCATTTTGTTTACAGAGGATTGGTTGTTTACTTGTTTGGATGTTTGACAGGTAGCTCTCTCAAAAACAAAGCAAGGATTTTGGGGAGCTGTGCTATTCGAGCCTTTGTCTGGATCTTATGGAAAGAAAGAAACCAGAGATCGTTTGAAAACAAGGGTGTTAGAGAGAGTTTTTATTTTTGTTATTCTTTAGGAATGTACAGTGTACGGCTTCATGGTGGTGTTTAAATCACAAAAAATTCTTTTGTAATTGTAGCTCCACGCAGCTAGAGCTAGACAAATGGGGTGTACATTTATGGAAAAAAAATATAAACAGTTAAGAGGGGACACAAATAACAAGCATCACTGAGAATATCATCGAATTTTGGATTCGATTCCGTTGTCTTATATGTATATATTATGAAATGGGAAGCCATGGTGGGATAATATGAAGCTTGAATTATGTCCAAATGCTTCTCTATTACAATTTCTCGTGGTTTTTCTTGAGAGGTTCCTAGACTGCATCACTATCATTATTGCCATCAATAATGAACTAAGTTGCTTTGATGGTTTAGGTGGCAAAGAGATTAGAGAAGACATCAAGGTATTTCAAGAGGTTGGGTAATCTCGGATTTTGGGGACAGTTGGTGTGCACGATTGTCGCTGCTGTTATTCTTTCATTCTCTGTTGTCGTCACCGGGAAAATTACATCACCTGCCACTTTTTATGCTACTGCTGGTGGTATTGTGGCAGCTTTCATTTCTGTATTTTGGTCCTTCGGGTACATTCGGCTTTCTGATAAACTTCAACGGACTGCAAATCAACCTTCCAAGGTATTATAATTTCTGAGTCTCTGTGTTTTCTGATTGCTCGAGATTACTGGAAGGTCAAAAAACGATTTATTTGTTCTTTCAGCCTTCTAAACCACAGAACCAAGTCGACCAATTTAATCTAACAATAAATAGGATTTTTTTGCTATAAAAAAATAGATTTGTTATGAGATTTATCTATTTGAAAATGAGAAAGATAACCTGTACACCACCTCTTGGAATACAATAGGTTATATATCCCAGCTTTTGGCGTGCTTCCTTCTTTTTCCCCTATTTATTTTTTCAAAACTACCTCCAATAGACTATTTTAGCTGCTAAATACGAGCATGTGCAAAATAAAGTAGAATTTTGACTGAACTCATGCTTCCTCTTTTTATTAATTGATCCTAATTTCAGGCTCCTCCTCGGGCCGATGTCGTGAATAGCTTAAAAAATGGAATAGTAGTGAACCTACTGGGCATGGGTGCTGCCATTCTGGGGATGCAAGCGACCGTAGGATTGTTAGTTGCTAAGGCTCTTACTTCCTCAGCAATTCCATATTACCAGGGAGTCCCCCCTGGAAATAGCCCTGTTCTTGCTTTGGATGTATTCTTAGTACAGGTACGTTTTTTTTTTTCCCCTCTTCTCAATGGTTATTTTGTTGAAAAACATAAAAGATCTTCAGATTTTGGATGTGAATATAATATTATATGCTGTATTGACTGCTAGAGCATATCAATCTACTTCTCCTGTAAGTATTGACAATCATGAGAGTATAAAGAATATGCGTTCTTCTGAAAGGAACAATAGGAGCATGGCTGTTAGGATAGGTGAAGACTGGGAGAGACGCACAGGAAAGCTGTGATATCCCACATCGGTTGGAGAGGGGAACGAAACATTTTTTATAACAATGTGGAAACCTCTCCCTAGTAGACGCGTTTTAAAACCTCGAGGGGAAGCCCAAAGAGGACAATATGTGCTAGCGGTGGGCTTGGGTCGTTACAAATGGTATCAGAGCCAGACACCAGACAATGTGTCAATGAGGAGGCTGAGCCCCGAAGGGGGGTGGACACGACGTGGTATGCCAGCAAGGACGTTGGGCCCCAAAGGGGGGTGGATTGGGGGGTCTCACATCGATTGGAGAAGGAAATGAGTGCCAGCAAGGACGCTAGGTCTCGAAGGGGAGTGGATTGTGAGATCCCACGTTGGTTGGAGAAGGGGGAACGAAACATTGTTTATAAGGGTGTGGAAACCTCTCCCTAGTAAACGTGTTTTAAAACCTTGAGGGGAAGTCCGGAAGAGAAAACCCAAAGAAGACAATATCTGCTATCTGCTAGTGGTGGGCTTAGAACGTTACAAAAGCTCACTCGAGCATACAATGAACCCAACTTGTATAAGGCATATCAAAATGTGCATTGATTCTGATGAGATAGCCGTGTGCCATGTAATGACTCAACTTTCCTTTTTGCAGGCTTCTGCAAACACTATTCTCTCTCATTTCCTGGGGCTCGTTTTCTCATTGGAGCTACTGCGCTCGGTGACAATGCCTGCTGCTGAGAGTATTCCTATACCCAAAATAGCATAATCTCCACCGTCGCCCTTCTAGTTGGTTAGATTCGACATCAGAGGTGACACAATATGAACTGATCACGAGTTCAGTGTCCATTTTCAAGTATCGTTTGTATTTTGGTTGCGAGCGTTCTCGTGACCATCTGATCAGGGCCAGGGCGCTCTCTTTTCTGGTGTGGGTGGGAATCAAAAGCCGCTGTTGGTAGGGAACTTGAGTAGTTGCAGAGGTCCTTGAAGGTGTTTTCTGCGGATAGCTTCAATTGTATTAGAAGACTGTATCGGCCATGTCAAACTCTACTATCAAACTGTAGATTCAAATATGGTTCTTTGAGTTTTAAGCTCTCTTCCATTTTAATATTTACTTTGTTTTTCTTTTTCTTTAATGAAAAATATTTACATGCTTGGAACTTCTACATCTAACCTATTACAAAATTTATTAAAATGTAATCACGTAATTTTAGTTTTTAGGGGTTTATTAGTTTCATTTTAAAATTGATTATGGTTAAAAAGAAAGTTAGTACTAAATTAAATAATAATAGACACTAAATTTAGTACTATATTCTTAAATTGTCACTCTCTTTAAAATATTACTAAAATTAAATAGAAAAATTACACTTACCGTTAATACCACATTAACTTTAAAAAATAATATTAAACAGTTTTCGAAAAGGTAAAATATGTTGGTGGTACTTTAAAATTTTCATGGGTATTTTTTAAACATCCTACAATATATGAAACACTATTAAAAATTTAGTATTTTTGAAATAAAGCAATTATTTTATAGTATTATTAAAATTTTTGAAAATTTACGAATATTTTTTAAGACCGAAAATCGTACTTATATTTTTTTTTATCATTTTTTTAATTCAATAATACGAGGATAATTAATAGTTCACGGTATATGGTTAAACAAAAACATGGACGTTTAGTAAAGCCAAAATTTAACTAATTATCTTTAGAATATAATAAAAAAAAACATTTTATTTGATAAAAATGTTTAATTAATTAGATAACGAATAATGTACTTATTTTAAAGTATGCGTATAAACTTGGGCTAAAATCATTTCTAATGTAACATTTGAAGAGAGAGAGAGAGAGAGAGAGAGAGAGAGAGAGAGAGAGAGATAATTTCCATCTTCCTCGCTCGCTTTCTGAAACTCGTCGACGGAGAAGAGAACAGATCGTCTGTTCGGAAAATTCGCAGATCTCATTGCAAAGAAGTGACTGCAATACTCGACGGTCGCAGGAGAAAGAAGGACGTGCAATTTGAAGCTATTAGAGATGTTGCCTACAGCTTCCAGAGGGCGTTCTTCGGCCTCTACATCTCGAGCTAATTCCATGTATCCACAGTACCTCCGTCGAATTGTCAAGGTTATCTCACTCCTTCATATTATGTCTACTTTCCATTTCTAGCAGATCCGTTCCATATGTTAATCAAACTGCTACTTTTCGCATCTAATTTGTAAACGATTCATCTTCACGGATATGGCTGATGAAGTCTGTATAAAATCATTTGATTTTGTATTATTGTTAATTTGAGGAATTTGTGTGCCTTCATTCTTTTTTTCTCTTCTTTCTCTCAGTGTAGACATTGGAACAGTGTTGTTATAGTTCGTTCTGAAATTTTGTTCTTATTTTGTATTTTAGTTGCGATTCTTCCTACCTGCTTCGTTTTGGTTAGATCATTTGTTGTTCCGTTATTGGTGATTTACTTCACGCTGTTCAAGCACTGTTTGATCCTTGATGTGTTGGGTGTGGTGCCACGTGGATCTTGGCTCTTGTGAATCCAAGCAGTAATAGTTGGATAGTTCAGAGATTGGTCGTGTTTGATGAGAACAAGTTTCAGTTGCCCTCTGGATTTGTAATGTAGTTTATTGCATGCTTTAGCTAGTTCTGTTCTTTTGCAGTTCTTGAAATTGTCATTTTCTTGGTTACAATTAAATTGTTGGAAATTGGCCTCAAAATGAAGCTAATGTTCTTTCAATTTCCTTCTTATGTGATGTTGCTTGCTGGATGCCATTAATTTCATAAGTCATCACTTTATTTGGCTAATTGCAGTGGCAACAAATGGACATCGAATATACATTCTGGCAAATGCTTCATCTATGCACTTCACCAAAAGTTGTGTACGTATTGGTTCTTATTGGCTATTGTCACTCACTAACAGCTGTAGCGTACTCTGTTTCAAGTTTGTTTTTGCCCTTTTTTAATCGTTGCTATTTGGACTTTTGGTGGAATTTTGCTTTGGATGCAGCTATCAGCATACCAAGTATCACAAGCGTAAGTACATCTCCCATCAAAGAGTCCTGTTTTGTTTGTTTGTTTGTTTGTTTGTTTGTGCTGATTGTAATGGTGCTGAAGAACCCATAATTGTACTCACGATTTACGGTCATATGTAATCCAGTTTACAAGTTGTTTAGATATTTTCCAATATGCACTTTTCCCTTTAACAGTGTGTTGATTTCCTCTCATATTTAATCACTACCAACGTAATATGCTACCAGGTGGAGAAAGTGAATTTTTGTCTAAACTCAAAACAATTTCTTTTTCTTAAAAGAATGCAGGGCTTTATACTCAGATTGATACACATGTATTGGATTAGCATGTGTACTTCCGAGGGGAAGATTATTTCTATTTTTTTAAAAAAATGTCTGAAGTCATTGGTGAAATAAGTGATGGAGATATCGGGGTGTATTGTTAAATTTTGGGACACCGTTGCTTAGGCCTCTTACTCTTGCTTGTTAGGATTACCCTTTGGGTGAAGTTATCATCCATCCTAGAACATAAGTTTTAAATTAGTATTTGAAGTTAATATCTAATCTTATTCTAATGGTTAAATTACAAGTTTAGTCTCTAGACTTTCAGATTTATATCTATTTAGCCCCTGAACTCTCTAGTTGAGATGGAGTCAAAGATCTCTCCAACATTGTTATGAGGGAAACAAAATTGACTATATAGGCCATTACATGGGGGTCATATCTAGTGTAGTGTTTAAACCCAAGATCAATATCTTTTCTTTTTAAATGTGATTTTGTCACTATTTTATTTCATATGCACAAAAGTTTATGGGATGTCTATTTTCATCTGGAAATTACAAAAGAAAAAAAAAAAATCGGTTAGCAATCTTGTTTTACTGGCTTAAAGGGAACAATATAACCTTTGAAAGACAGGGTAGAAACCTTATTTATCTTTATGATCTTATCTTGTATACAGAAGCCACATAGAGTAAGCTACATACTTTTTTTGGAACTTTTTTGTATAACCTCCGTTAGCCTTAGTGACCTTCTTCCTTTTGTTATATTTCATGGCATTAATGAAGTTTGTTTCCCTTTCCAAAAGAAAAAAAAAAAGTATCTTAACGATAGATGTAATATGTGTATTATAAAAGCTTTTCATCTGTTAGAACTCAAATGAAAAGTTGTTTGCTATTTTCTTGTGTCAGAAACTAAGAATCAATGGGCACGTGATGATCCTGCTTTTGTTGTGATCTGCAGTCTTCTTTTGGCAATCGCAACTTTGGCTTACTGTGCTGCGTAAGTGTAGCCAATGCTTCTATGCAGTATCTCATCTCTTTGTTGGTTTGTTTTTTAATGAAGCACACGTCCATTAAAGTAGGTCATTTTCTAAATATTTGTGTCTGTTTGTTTGTGTGTGAGTGAGGGAATCTTGAGAAGGTGTACCAGCCTCTTCGTCTCTCACACAAAGAACATATAGGCTTACACTCGTACAAACACCAAAACAGGAGATAAATTGAAAGAAACATGTACACCTATACACTTTATGTGATAGTTGTTTTCTTCTCTCTCGATTGGTTATAATAGGAGTTTTATTTATATATATTATTATAAAGTTGTCTATTAAAAAATCCAGCTAATTTATGCCTTAGTTGTGTTTTCTGATTGTCAAATTTTGTTAATAATTTCAGATATGATCATAGTGCAGCACATGCCACTTTTGTAGTTATTTCAGTACTGCTCTTCCATTTGCTAATAACTGGGGCGATTTTGGCTACTGGTTGTTGGTAAGCTATTTCCATGCTGTGAGTGCATGTTGCTAAATCATTTTGCCAACAAATTATTTTTCTTTGTACCAAGAAATATTCATCATTTGCTATAATCTCGAATGGATCTTACATTCTAGATACGATTATTTGTTCTCTTGACTGTCTTGATTTATACTTGGGACTTGACTCCTCTTAATTAGACGTGCCTTTTTTAATGCTTCCCTGACTTTAATGTCAGATATTTGTTTCTGCACTGAATGAAATAGGCATATGTACAATATGAATGAAAGTTAGAAAACTTTCCCAGAAGGATTCGTCACTTTTCATACATTTTGGTGGATCAAATCTTCTGGATAATGGTTGACATCAGCACTAAGCACATGAGCCACCCTAATTTTTAGAATAATAGATCTATAGTTTTCCTGTTACGTGTGTTGGGCATGAGTTTCAGTAATTATGCGTTCCTTTATCAGCTAAAGAGATGATGTAGCTTCAAACAAAGAATAGTAAATCTAGATCTTTTCTTTTTTCCTTGCTGAGGTCCTCTGGTTCTGATGCAATTTCCTTTCAGATGTCTATGTAAAATTATGTTGAAGTCCCACGTGTAGTTCCTGTCCTTTAACAACCTGTTAATGCTGAATTATCATCACAGTTGACCTCTTGAGCATTTGTATGAAATTTTTCACATTCCTTCAATCTCTATTGTTCAAAATGTTTTTATTACATGCCGACATAATTTATAGTGATCAATTTCATCATTCAAATGTACTTTCAGGTTATTAACAAATTCTTACCTTCGGGAAGAGACACCGGGCAGTCATGTAGTTGAGCAACGGGTTGAGTGGTAAGATCTTTAACTCTCAATTTTAGCTTTACTCAGGATTACTTATAGCTTATTTCAACTTCTGTTAAACATCAGTTTTTAGGACCAAATTATTTTGATGCAGCTTTTAGTTTTGTGTTTCTGGTGGCCTTTAGGGTTTTAATATTCTATTATATTTACGCAATGTCTTCCCGTTGTTCCCTAAAAATTAGTGTATTGACATATGGTTTATTTGTTTGTTTATTTTTCACTGGTTCAAGGCTCTATGCATTTGATGTGCACTGCAATTCTTTCTTCCCAATGTTTGTTTTGCTTTACGGTGAGTATGATAATAGCTTTTGTTTATGTTTTGTTTTCAAACATTTAATTGCGGCTCTGAAGTCCTGGTTTCGTTGCAGTGATCCATTATTTTATATCACCGCTTCTGGTGGCCCATGGCTT
This sequence comes from Cucurbita maxima, assembly GCF_002738345.1. Taxonomy (NCBI): domain Eukaryota; kingdom Viridiplantae; phylum Streptophyta; class Magnoliopsida; order Cucurbitales; family Cucurbitaceae; genus Cucurbita; species Cucurbita maxima. The sequence continues at coordinate 567,454 of NW_019272064.1, forward strand.
CATTCCGTTATTGCTATCAAATTTGCTTTTCATGATTGGGGCTTCGTATTACCACTACGTCAACTTTTTAGGTTATGATGGTAAGCAATATTTTCTTTCATGTTCCTATCAGATCTATATATTTTGTGTCGATTGCATAAATAATGTTATGGAATACTGAACCAGATAGGTCAGAGCCTTTTTCTTTTCATGGCTAGAACTTTTTGGTTCTTTTAGAAATTCAGTTAGGTGCCATTTAGGAAGTCATGCTTTGGATTTTATCTAAAGGTTATTGTATCTACAATATTGAGGTGAGATTAAGTGTGGTTTAGAATGGCTTCTGAGGACTTTTCTTTTTAAAAAAATGATAAAACTTTGTAGAAGTACTTTTAGGAGAAGCATTAGTTAAGTGCTTGTGCCTTTTTGAAGAGTAAAATACTTCTTTAATCATATTTTCAACACAAATTTGAAAATGGACTTTTTAACTATTAAAAGTACTTCCCACCAGAGAAATCGCCTCAAACTCGTTTGATAATCTAATGAGTTAAGGGCGTGGTTGAAGCGTGGGGTGGAGTTAGAAGACAGATTTTAATTCGACAAATGGCCTGTGAATGAGTTGAGTGTAGGCTAAAACTTTTCAGTTTGCAATTGGTGGAGGTGAAAAGAAGTGCTTGTTCCCAACTTTTAGCTCTTCTTAGTCCATAATGGACTCAGTTGAAAGTTTTGTTCAAATTATGTCATATATATTTGGTACGAGAGAAGGTGCATGATTTAGCTATTAATCAATGACACATGTGTTCTAATAAAACAATCCATAAACTGAGACCGTGTGCCCCAATGCAGTACTGCCATTTTTGGAGAAAACCACCGTCTTCCTCTATCCAATTGGCGTGGTCTTTGTCCTTACTCCAATCTGTAAGTCATAACGAAACCTCGAACTCCCATTTTCAGAGCTCTTATGCTTCAATCACATCTCATTTCCCTTTTTTTGCCTGCAGTTATCCTGATTGGATTCAACCCTTCAAGATATTTCATGAATATGTACTTTAGTCAGAACTTATAATCTCTCGATTTACGGAATTCGGCTACAGCTTACCTTGAGGCAGGAGGATTAATAGATCAATGATTTCATCCACGCAAGTCACTAATGACTGCATTTGTTTAGAAATGAGGAAGAGTCCGCGGTGGTTACAGCCTCAGTTGCTAATGAGTGATATCAGGAACTGTAGGGGGTAGGAACTTGGTATCTTGTGCTTCACAGTTGCAAGTGAGGTGACGCGGCTGATTTGTTGATGAAATAGATCTGTTGAATATATTATAATGATTTTTACCTGATACACTTTGTTTGCAGTTTACATAAAAAAACACTTGAAACATTTTTTTAGATCTCTTTCCAGTTGACAAGAAACAACCGTGTTCCCTTTGCCATCTGCTCTGGGAAAAGGATGTCTTATGAAGTACGGATGATAAACAGGTAAATTAGTTACAGACATGACCCATCCCTAATTTTTTATGGCATATGATCATGTTTCAGAATTTTACTCAGTTTTAAATCACAAGGACAGGGAATGGTAAAAGAATCATTATTTTGTTAGATTTTGTTTGGTCTTATTTTGATTCTTACTGGGAATGGCTATATGGGAATTGGAGTATTGCCCTTCACTCCTCTATATGTTTACGATGGATCCATCGGGAACTGGGAAGTTTCAAGTTTGTGTCTATTTTGTCTATAAACTTGGATTTGATGAAGCCTATGGATAAGGAAAATGTAGTTAAGATATGGCAGAGATTTTAAACGTAGGCTAAATTAATACCTCTCTTGTTATCTGTGTCAATGTTACAAAAGTTCTTATAATTTTCAAATTCATACCTCTACTTACAGATATTTTTAAATAAATTTTTTTAAAGCGTATTATTAAAATTTTATTTTAAAAAAAAATGTTAGTATGGACAAGATTTTAAAGGATCTGCGAACAGAATTTTAATAGTGTTTTTTAAATAAAATATTAATAATTATCCAAAATTAATGATAAAGATATTCATAGTAATATTAAAAAATTTTGAAAGTTCAAGAGAGGATCGGGAAGTATGCACATCTAGTGTACCAGTTATAATGCTCACTGTTAAACATTGAGAGTAATACCTACTCTATCTCGTGCAATCCATATACATCTTAACTAGTTGACATAGGCTCCTATGGAAAGTAGTTCCGTGCTATAATAAACATGCATAAATTAGTTATTAGAATCAACTCGAGCATATAACTAGAATGATAAATATTCAATTCTCCTTTACATCGACTTAGTTGAGCTCAAAAAATAAAAAATAAAATCACAGCTTAGATTTGGCAGTGCCTAGACAGTCATGGGATTACTTCTTGCTGGGAAGTTTTCCCTTCTTGCTTCATACCTTATAAAGGGATTCCGACCGAATACAGCAGAAGAACACAGCTATAATGAGTGGCATCGTTTACCTAATAACTTTGGTTAAACTTGCACTGTAGAGCGTTGATGAATCTACAGCCCCAAATAACATGTTTAAAAGATTAAACATCCAGAAACAACCTCAAAAGTATTATTCTGATTGGACGAGACGAGTCATCCAGACTTCTCAAGGCAAAGAATGGGGCTGGCTAAAGAGAATTAGATTCTCGATGATGACAATGGATCCTCTGCTAAGTGTCTAATGGATATGTAAACTTTCAATTTTGTATCTAATAGATCGTGCTTCAGTATCACACAGCCTCTTTGGATTTACGTGGGCGAAGGAGCATCCAACCTAACTCGAGCCATTCCGTCCCTGAGGAGTCATAATCTAGATAACGATTTGCAGTGATCGGGTAAAAGCAATCGCTAAAGGTGAAGGTTTGGGCAGGCAGGATTGTTGAAAGGATGAAAAAGTGGTTGGTCCAGAAAATTTGATGGCAAACTCTAATTATTTATGATATCCCAACTTCTTTGCATGTATGAAGGCAAAGGAGCATCCAACTCCAGACGCTCCAATCTTGAGCAGTCATGATCTAGAGAATCATTATGCAGTGCGCAAGAGACATCTGGTAAAGTCAGATGCTTACAATGAAGGTGTAGGCGAGGGTTGTTTTCTGCAATACTTCCACTTTCAAAGTCAAGACCAAAAGGAAGGGATTGTTTCTTTCCTTGATTCTTGTGGGAATTATGAGGAAATGGTTTCAAGTTTCTATGTGCTTGCCATCCATATTTGTAGTCTCCAACTATAGGTGTTCCTAATGCCTCGGCACAATGAACACGAAGCTGCATTAGACACACACAAGACGAGGTATATTCAGCTAAAAATATGTAGAAAACGAGACTAAAACGTATAGTAATTGGAGCGATAGGGTGCTCGATCTACCTGATGTTTTCTTCCAGTGAGGGGACACAACTCCACCCAAGTGTATCCTGCACGATTGCCTTGTAATAAATGAACATAATCTGATATTTACATGGAAATATTTTAAGATGGTTTATTTAAAACTATTAATTCTCTTAATCAAAATAACCTAGTGCAAAGTGCTTTTTCCTTTACATGTGAGACATTCTTTCAAAAGTCAGTCAAGTAGAGTTATATCTAATTACTTGAGCATAAAGCTGTCTTCTAGCTAATTTGGGTCGGTATTCAACTTTTCTCATTCTCAACTACAGAGAAAGAATGACAATGTGTGTAAAATTTCTCAGTCGTATCTTACTGTAACAACCCAAGCTCACCGCTAGCAGATATTATCCGTTTTAACCCATTACGTATCGGCATCAGCCTCACGGTTTTGACGCGTCTACTAGTGAGAGGTTTTCACAATCTTATAAGGAATGTTTTATTTTCCTCTTCAACCGATATGGGATCTCACAATCCACCCCCTCGAGGGCCAGCGTCCTCGCTGGCACACTGTCTGGTGTCTGGCTATGATACTATTCGTAATAGCCCAAAGCCCACCGCTAGTAGATATTGTCCGCTTTAGTCTGTTACGTATCGTCATCAACCTCACGATTTTAACGCGTCTACTAGTGAGAAGTTTCCACACCCTTATAAGGAATGCTTCGTTTCCCTCTCCAACCGATATGGGATCTCACACCTACCCTCATGATTATAAAAAGACCCTTCCCTTCCCAATCAAATGATCAGATGCAAGCTTTATTAGAAACAAGATCAAGCGATGATCTCATATGCATAAAACAAACAACCCAAGTATTCTAAAGAATGAAAAACTACGAAGTTCATTCTTTTTATGCATGTTCGTATGATGTTGATAGGCCTCAACCTCAATTTTATCTATAAACAGTCTCAGGTGAAGAATTGAGGGCTTCCCGGTCTCCCTCTATTCTCATAAGAGGACTCGATTTCAATGAAATTAGCAAAATATATCTGCCCCACTCAACTAAACAGCTTACATACTTCTCACTGCACCCCCACCTCCCTCCTAACTAGCAACATTCCTTAGGACCCACACACACACACTAATATTTCTCATGTGTAAGCTTTTGTAATTGGGGTCTAACAGATATTCTAGTATGCCTTCACTATTCGGATTAAAAATATGTCTACTGCTTGGAAAATCATATGTGAAACATTAAATGCTTCATGTCAAAAGGGTGAAGTGCAAACCATGATGAGATTTGATCACTTTATATGTAGTAATTGCGTGCTGAAAAGGCATAATAGATTCAGCATTGTCAACGACCATAATTTGCTCAGATCTTCCATCGTCCAACACCATCTGAAACCATTAGAAGCATACATAAATTTCAAGACAACATATAAGGAAAGAAACAGATATCACAAAGAAACCAATGCAAGTGTATGGTTACTCAGTATAAGATAAGACTTTCAAGATAGTTGCTAGAAAGAAATTATACACAAACCTTTACAAGTGGGGCTGTAATCAATCCCTTTGTATGACTTGGAGAACCAATTACAAGTGCCCAATATCTCTTTTGCAAAATCATTTTCTCCCTATCAACATGGTTCGCCTTAAACGCAATGAAAAAATAAAATAATAAAATAATTTATCATGTCAGTTTGAGTGATAGCAATACTTTATTCGGGTCTTTATCTCTATCAGATTTATGTTTCTTAAGAACAGTATAGGTACAGAGAAAAATACATGTTTCGATGCCCCGAGAGTTTTCTCACGGAAGATAGAATGAAGAACTGAAGTACTTGTGGAAGTCCTGCCCATTATCAAGATGCCACTGCTGTCCCTGTCAAGCCTGTGTACCTAGCAATAAGCAAAGCCCATATCTTTGTTTGTAACAAGATAAGGATTTTCAAGTTCAAACTAGAAAGACACCAGCGTCAAAGTTCATCATTTAAAGGTCAAGTTCAAACACCACCAATTAACGCCAAGCACAAAGTACAATACTTCTGACTGAATTCAACATAAAGAAGCAAAACTCTAAAGAATTGGGAAAAAAAATTGATGCTTATGGTTTTTATAACAAAATCTAATATTTCGAAGAAAAACTTACTAGCCGAGGTGGCTCTGAGTAGTCATAACTTAAACAACTGGCAGCCAATTCATCTAAACTTCTTTTGACGCCGATACCACCCTGAATAAACATATTTATTTGCGAGAATTTTGTAAATTTGAAGACCATGACTACTCAAAAGGACCAATCAATGGTACGAGTTGAATGCATACCTGTACGGGCAAGCCAGGAGGTTTATTGATAGCAAGTATAGCTGGATCCTGACACAATAAAAAAGCGTCACAAGCAGCAGAAGGAACTAACAGTTCTTAATTGCAACAATCGGGAAACAACAGAGGGAAAAAACAGTGAAAAGTGAAAACCTTATATAAAACTAGACTATGAATGAATTTCTTTTCTTCTTTATTGCAACAATCCGGAGCTCTCTCTGTAGGAAATACTTGAACGGAGATGGGGAGGCAAAGTTTATCACCTATGTTCAGAATGTCATTGGCTGCCACCTTGCAATAACTTCAAAATGTTAGTAACAAGTTAAGGAAGTTTTCTTCCATGTGGAAAGCACGATAATAACCATCTTCAATGCTTAGCAGCGTACATAATGAAACGTTCACAAAATCAGAATATAAACATAGCAATTAATATCAATCGAAGTAGAGAAAATAACTGCTCACTCTTTTAAGTTGGTCTCGAGCTTCCAAATTACATTCAGAATTTTCAATCATAGAAGACCCTCTTCGAACCTGAAAGATATCAAAAGGAAAAGATTCATTAAACTGAGTAACATGCTAAAATTTAACAATGAAAACGAAATCTGACAATGCTAATCACCACATTAACATTCAGTTGCATGCATTAATGACATTTCGAGATCTTATTTGATCTAGCTTGACTGATCATTCAATTGCAAGAATTAACATAGGATTAAGTGAAATTGAGGATGAAACCTTTCTTAGTCGAAATAGCTTCTGCACAAGGCTCCTCGGAAGCTCCGGGCAGCAGCGGAACACCCATTTCAGGGCGGTGATTGCCGTGGTGGAAGTTTCTGCTTCGGATTGAGCTCCTCCGTTCATTATGCGATTACCTAAAGCCGAGCCGTTTACAGTCGCAGTAAATGGAGGCAACGTGAACCATCTATTGCTTCCCTTCTCATTTTTCTGTTCGGATACTGTTTCGGTGGCGTTACTCAAGGCGAAGGTGGACTTCCGCTCACAAAAAATTGAGAAATGGAGGCTTTCTCCGCCGGGAGCGGCGGAAGATGGGAAAGAACGTCGGATAACAGAGCGACGGAGGAGTGCCGGAAGTACCATGGCGGGGGCGTCAAAGGAGGAGGAAACTAACACACAAAACAAGGGGTTTCATATTTAGACTGAAAACAAAAAAAATGGGCCGAAGGTATATTGCCTACAAGGCCCATCTTGACGTCACTGGGCCGAATGGCATAAATTTTTAGGCCCACATTGGAAGTGTGCTTGAAGAGAATAATTTAAAAGTTTGTCCCACATCGAAAAGCGTTGTTGAAGCGTGTACCATATGGCACTATAAAATGAGCCGTCAACCACGAAGCAATGCATACCTTTCTCGGCCTTTTGGCTAAGATCAAGTGTAGTATCTGTTCTTATCAGTTTAATATCTGATACGTGGGCCATCGGCCCACATGATGTTAAATTAATTTTTTATGGGTGAAGGCCCATCACAGTAGCTTGCTGCTGGGGTCTTCGAGCGTCGCCCTTGTGTTGCACTATAGCATGGGCCAGGCGCACCCCTCCAAGCCCAGTTCAAATATTGTTTACCCCTTAGTTGTAGTTAATATTTGTGAATAATGTATTAAATAAGTATCTTAGTTGCTATACAGTATCCATAATAATTATGCAAGTATCTTTTCATAAATTCGAATGCTTTATTTCATTGGCCCGACTTCAGTTGAACGGTCTCGGTCTCTGTGCGACTTGTCTTCGTAGCTTGTCTTCCAGTCTCTGTGCGACTTGGGTTTGTCTCTCTTTATGAACTCACTCAGGTTTTTTATGAACTCGCTCCACCAACCAACTATGTAGTTAGTGGCAATATGGGTCAAAGTAGGGTGCCTTCGGGAACGCAGGACACAGGTGGTGCATGATTGCTAAGTCCCGCAACAAGCGCAACCCTCATGTTTAGTTGCCGACCATTGAGGTTGGAACCCTCAGCAGACTGCCAATGATGATAAGTCGGAGGAAGGTGAGGATGACGTCAAGTCATCATGCCCCTTATGCCCTGGGATTGGGTCAAAGTAGACAAGTTTCATCAAATTACAAATAGTATCAAAGCTAGACAATAAGCATTACAGGCAGTGTACCAGCAAGTTGCAAATAGTATCAGAGCTAGACAGCAAGCCGTGTGCGAGTGAGAACATTGAACCCCCAAAGAGGGTAAATCTAATAAGCAGTGTGCCAATGAGAATGTTGGACCTCGTCAACAGGCAGTGTACCAGCAAGTTGCAAATAGTATCAGAGCTAGACAACAAGCCGTTTGCGAGTGAGAACGTTGGACCCCGTCAACAGGCAGTGTACGAGCAAGTTGCAAATAGTATCAAAGCTAGACAGCAAGTCGTGTGCGAGTGAGAACATTGAACCCCTAAAGGGGGTAAATTGTTAGATCCTATATTGGTTATAGAGGAAAACGGAACAATATAAAGGTGTAGAAACATCTCTATAATAAACGCGTTTTAAAACTGCAAAACTGACGACGGGTAACAGACATTGTCTCTCTAACTAATCAAGAGTAGATTATCTAGATAAAGGTGTAGAAACATCTGCTAGCTCTTATTTAGTATGACTCAGACTCAACTACAACTCAAATTCTGGTCCTATACTCGAGATAATTATCTCTGTTTTCATGTTCTTATCTCTTGCCTTTCCGGGTTCATTTAGAAGATTTGGAGGCTGTTTATGAATGTTCATCACAATTGAAATAGATATCTATTTCCAAGGCTCCTACCAGCTGCGTTCTTGAATCATGCACTGCGTGGGTCAGGAAGTGAGGTACCCATTTGTGTTCATCTCGTTCGCCCATAGCCACACCCACAACAACTCCTTTCGTCTTGTCAACCTGTCTTCGGCTTGGCTCCCTCACCCACCTTTCATGCACGCTGCCCAACACTATTCAGAAACAGTCCAACTATTTTCATTTATTTCGATCAAATAAAGTTTTATATACGAATTTATTTCAACAATGTACAAATTAATAACTGAATAATAACTTTGATACCCATTATTTTTAGAAATTTATCAATTTCATGTCCTAAAGTCTTTTATATCTTTTGTGTTAATATATCGTATAGTTTATAATATATTATGTTTACTTATGTGAATATCCTAAAATTACTAGAAAAATACATTGTTAAAGAAAATAGAAAAGAAAACCAAAACTATTGTAGTAATAAATTCATTCCTGACACAGAAATATTCTATCACATTTTCTACCATTATTATTCGATCACCTATATTTAATGCATACGAGGTATATCGTGTTGACAAAAAAAAATATATGCATTTAATTTTTTCAGCTAAGTACATTGTACTATAATGTCCTATAATATTATGTTTTTTTAGTTGAATTTGTTAAAATATTTTTTTTTTATAAAAATTAGACTCAAAAATAAAAATGGTCAGTTAAAAAGATTCTTTAAAATAAATATTTTTTAAAAAATAAAAATTATCATGAGTGGTTCAAAATGGAAATGGAAAAGACTTGTGTGTCCCGTCCAATGAATATCTCTAGCCTTAAATCAAAGTCGACAAGCTTTTCGAGGTAGGTCTCTACCTCGAAAAGAAGCTATTATCCATTATTTCCTTCGTCCATATTAAAACGCTTTCTCCTAAGTTCTTTATATTGTTTTATCCGATTGGAATATCATCACTAGTCCAATAGAGTCAAGTCCAAGAAGATTTAGATTTGTTAGGTCTACATTGCGTAGCCTCAAATACCCCTCCACCCTACCTACGAAATCCAAAAAGTATTCTACACAGTGTCTTGTATTATCTTATCGATTGATCTTAATAAAGAGTACGAGTGTTTTTCACAGAGAGTTGTGTTCAACATATCCATTATCAATATACTTATAAATAAGAGAGTTTGATATCGATATTGAGGATTATTCAATATCTCAAATATCTTTTGTAAATGATGGATTAAAATATTCATTGATATATCCGACTGCTATATCTATGAGTCGTTAACATTATAAAATCGTATAAATTGATACTTCTATTTTATAATAAAAATAATTGAAATATAAGAAACAAAAAATTAATATTCTTATTCACTTACCCAGTGTAAAAATAATTACAAATTGTTAATAAATAATTTATTGAAACAAATAAAAATTCTAAATTTTATCTAAAATAAATAAAATATATGTTTTTTATTAATTTACACTGTGGAAATAAATAAGAATATTAATTTTTATCTTAAATAAATATTAATTCTAAATTTTAAATATTTAAAAGGGCAGAAGCTAAAATGAATCTCAAATTGCAATAAATATTTTAACAAATATAAATATGAGTTTTAGAATCATATTTCTTAAAAAAAATGAAAATAAAACAACAAAAAAATACAAATATTATCAAATAATTTCTCTATATTTCTAATATTAAAAGTATTTAGCCTATGATATTTTATGTTATATTTAATGATCCTATATTTTTTTAATATTTATTATTATGTCTAATAAAAAATTAAATTATAAAAAGAATTAAAGATTTTAATTCTTAGTCTTTTTTATTTATTTTTATTTTTTTTATCAAAGCTAATAAAACTAATGGTGATTTGATTTTTAAAAAATATAAAATAATTAAATTTATTCTACATGAAATCAATTTTTATATTTAATATAACATTCAACTTTCCATTTAAGTTAATACATACAAAATTAATAATTTAAAATTTGTTTACACAATAAAAAAAAATTTAAAAAGCTTTCAAAATTCAAAAACTTATTTACTCAAATTTCAACCCAATGCAAAAAAATAATAATAATAATTAAAAAATAACAAATAAATATTTTTGAGATAACCTTTACCTTTATTAAAAACAAAATTTGAATAAATTATCTAAAAAAGAGTTTTGCGATAATTAATTTTTTTTTTAATAAACTAATTTATTGTGTGCCAAAAAATGGCATATAAAAATAACATAAAATCTAATTGTCAGTACGGACGCACAGGCTTGCCTGGGGCTTGATTACGGTACCTGATCGCTTCCTGATCTCGCCGACGAGCTCATCGATATGAGTCTCAGAGGAGCCGCCCTCCGCCGCTGCCTTCTCCGCCGCCTTCTTCCACTTCAAGGCGTTTTCCCGAAGCTCCTCCGCCTTAGGCCCAACAATGGCGTCCCTCAAGCACTTCTCAAACTCATCTCTCAGAACCAGTCTCTTCTCCGTCACGCCACGTGTCAGCCGGAGCCCAACCCCAAACTGCTCCACCAAGAACTTGGCGTTAGTCACCTGATCTCCCCACTGCGGAAGCACCACCATAGGCACGCCGGTGCTCAGAGCCTCCACCGACGAGTTCCATCCACAGTGAGTAACAAAACAAGCAATGGAAGGATGAAACAGAACTCTCTGCTGTGGACTCCATTTCACAATCTTAGCTCTCTCCCCTGCTTTCTCCAAAAACCCATCTGGAAGAACATGCGATTTCAGCCCCAAACAATCCGCCATGTCCTTCATCAATGGCTTCATGACCCACAAGAATGAAAACCCAGAATTACAGAGCGCGTGAGCCATTTCCTCGACTTGGGTTTGGCTCAAATGAACAATGCTTCCAAACGAGATATAAACAACCGATTTCTCTGGCTTTGAATCAAGCCACTCGAAGCAGTCGTCCGCCTTCAAGAAATCGCCGGAGAGAGACCCTTTTTCGTCGGAGAGTTTTAGCGTCTGAAACAGAGGACCAATCGGAATAACAGAGCATATCGTCGACATATGATCGATGACGTCTTTTTCAAGTTCCTCGAAAGTATCCATCAAAATACAAAATGGGACAGAGACGTTTCTAAATTGCTGCAAAATGGACCGACCAATGGCCTTGTACTCGCCGTATGGGTGCAAGAAGCTTGGGATTTCATCGTGTTTCAGCAGAGGCAGAGAGGGTATTTCAACATCACAGAACGGATCAGATTCGGAAGGGAAATTCAGGGTTTTACGAGAAAAATGATAATAAACGGAGAAAACAGAGCAAGATTGAACCCAGAGAACAGAACAGGGGATTCCGAACTCATTAGCCACATCGCAGACCCACGGAACAAATGGGTTTCCGATGAGACAAGAAACCGGCCGATTCTCAGCGGCGCGGTCTTTGAGCGTTTGCGACAGCGCCGCCTTGCCGGTGAGCTCGAGCTGCGGCAGATATAGGTCCAAGTCTCTGCGTCGGAGGTCATCGTTCTCCCAGCCGTCGTTCCAAAAATGGAAGTCGATGAAACCGTCGCCGAAGGGGTAACGTTGGTCGGCGATGCTTCCGGCGTTTCTGAGGCAGTGGCCGAAGTCGAGGGTGGTGGCGATGGTGATGTGAAGGCCTTTGGAAGCGAGCTTTTTGCCGAGCCGAAGCGTGGGGTTCATGTGGCCTTGGCCGGGGAAGGTGACCAGGAAGACATGGCAAGGGGGTTGGGTCTCGGCCGGCATTTCTCTGAGCTTGAAAAATGGGCAGTGGATGAGGTGAAGGGGAAGGCGTCAGTGGTGCTTTATAACCATCGTGTTCCACACCTACTCACTCCTTACCAACCCCAACCCCAACCCTCTAGGTCCAAATGTAACATAAAGTTAGAAACATTTTGGATAATTTTACGTGCATTAAAGTGAAAAGGTTGGTATGTATGTATGAAAGTGATTCAGATCTATCATTAAGAGTGATGCACATCTCGATGAAAAAAGAAAAAGATGTAGAACCTCAAACCTGATTTTAGTTCAAATGTAGTTATGTTCTTATACGAGGCAATAAAATAGTTATGGTAGAGTTGGATAATTTATTAGTTTTCTATTTCTTATTCCGACTATCGTATTTGTCTTAATCTAACTTAAGGGCTACGAAAGAAAAATATCATGAACGCATCTACCCTAGTTTCGGCTTCATGGTTATTACCGTGGTGTCTACACCCATATAGGAGTGTCTTACATTTAGCTTGAAATTTTTAGAGAATGTGGCTTCTTTCTTGGTTTCACTTTCACGACATGGAGTTGAACCATGATCGACCGTGATTGTGAGAATTGCCTATTCCTCGCTCCTTGAAATCCCTGTAAGCATCTAAAAAGAGAAGCAAGGAAATTGAGAGAATTAAATAAAGACTTATAAAACTACCTTTAAGAAAGAATACGCATTATCAAGCTCTATAGAGAGCAGTCGACTATCAGTATCAGATGGCCTGCTCTTCCGAAGGAAGCATCTAGAAATGACTTGTAATGGGCTTATGCGATGAAGATGATTTGTTCGGGAAAAGATTTGGTGCTTATGTCTATTTGTTTTTCGCCGCTTTGGGTTGTACTTGACTATTAATTAATTGGATCTTCAAGTAACGAATAGAGTACCCTCCTGTCGTCTTTAGACGAGAAACCCCAACGATCCATTTATAGGAAATGCTACAACTCATTGTTCCTCTTTTGCACCACAAACAGAAACTAAAGCAAGTGTTGGATTCAAAACTGGTGTTAAAGATTATAAATTGACTTATTATACTCTTGAATCAGGAGTTTACGGTTAATAGAGAAGAAATAGGTGATTGGGCTGCAAGGAATTTGTTCTACCTTCTTTCCATGAATTTCCGTTTCTTTCAGTTTCTTAATAAGAATGGGTGACGATATTCTGCCTAAATAGTAAACACATGGGCTTCTCCTTCTGTAAAGGATAATTTATCTTGTCTTGCTTTCTCGTAGTAGCTTTACCTTCGACTGATTGAACAAGGTTTCGTGGCTTCGGGCCTCTCTTTATTCTTTCACGAGGTAAATCAGACCCGGACTCTGGTTCTGACTCTAGATGCATAGGTCTGGACTCTTCTGCGAGGTACCAATTCTAGAGTGGAAGGCGCAGTAAGAAAGACAAGATAGTTCGATTAGTAGGTGAAGTTGAAGTGAAAAAGTTTGTTGCTGAACTAGACTTCGATGTTATTAGAAAACAAAGGACTTTTGTGAAGAGTTCCCCAAGTAACTCGTTAACCTTACAAGACTAGAATGAACTTCCTAACAACCTAGCCTCAAGTATTCTTATTATAAGCAGCTAATGAATTTACTTTCACTACTTGCTTCGCTCTCTCTCCCTAATTGAACAACAAGGTATTTTCATACCAGATTTGAACCGGTAATACGAGGATTTTGAGTCCTTTGCTTTACTAACTAAGCTATTGGGGAAGAAGCAAGCCGAACCTCTGATCAACCTGGAACAGATCAGCAACTACAGGTTTCCCTCGTCCTGTGAGGTTCAGTAGCTCAGCCATGAGACCGTAAAAAGGACAGAAGCAACGAGACTGAGTTCAATCAGTCAAGTTGTGGCAACGAGACTGAGTTCAATCAGTCAAATTACATAGGTTTAAACTTAGCGTTGGAAGGCTAAATATTAAATTGTTATCTTGGTGATTAGTGCAAGTTTAGGGTCCATGTTTAACAGTAGAGTTGTACAAGGGTTTTTATCCCTCACGTTTTTTTTTTCTCTCTCTCATTCATGCTCGTCTTTGTTCCATCACATAGCCAACCTAGATGTTGGCAGATACGTCGCCTTCATCAAGACATGTAGGACGTAGTCATTGCCAAGATTTGTATATAGTGAGCATAAATTTAAGCTCGTGGGTCATCATATTCATGCAGGACGTAGTCATTGCCATGATTTGTATATAGTGAACATAAATTTAAGCTCGTGGGTCATCATATTCTACAAACAACATGTGAGATCCCACTAGAGAGAGTGTAAAAATCTCTCTCTAGTAGACTCGTTTTAAAATCTTGAGAGGAAACCCAAAAGAGAAAGTCCAAATAAAACAATATCAGCTAATGGTGGGTTTAGACAGTTACAAATGGTATCAGAGCTAGACACTTGACACTGTGTCAGCAAGGACGCAGGACTCTAAGGAGAGGGTGGATTGTGAGATCCCACATCAGTTAGAGATGAGAACGAAACATGATGAGAAAAATTCTCACTAATAGACGTGTTTTAAAACCGTGAGGCTGACGACAATAAATTCAAACCATCAATCGAAAGATGAATAGCGTTTGGATTTATATGAATATTTTATTTGAGTTAGTGAGTATCATGTGTTTAATATCTGGAATGGAGTAGGTATGAGTTATGGCCACAAATGAGCCACACATCTCATCGACCACTTTCATCATATGTATTTCACAGTTTTCGTCCTTTCAAATTTCACCTTTATATAAGCAATCCCCAAAACAAAGCATGTTTTCAAAACGTTTTAAAAATTTTCTTAAATTAATTTTTTTTTAAATAGAAATGAAAAGTTATTGTTGAGGGTTGTTGGGAGTGAGTTCCACGTTCGCTCATTCAGGGACTGATCACGAGTTTATAATTGAGGAATACTATCATAGTACGAGGCCTTCTGCGAAGCTCACAAAGCCATGAGAGCTTATGCTAAAAGTGGACAATATCATACCATTGTAGAGAGAGTTTGGTTTTTTAATTTCTATAATCAAAAGCTTTAATTTAACAGTATTTTTATATAAATAAATATTAGAAAAAAATGATAGACCGGAAACATCTCAATTATGTAATATAAAATTTAAAAAAAAATGAATTTCATTTATTTTTGGATGGTTAAAAAATTTGAATTATTTATTTATTTTAATGTTACATTTACACGAAGACTAATTATGGTCATAAAATATGAACATTACATTTATTTACTTTAATATTACATTTACCGATCACTAATTATGGTCATAAAATATGAATATTACAACCTTTAAAATATATCCCAGAAGATCAAGAGTTTTATTTTAAGGTTATATAAGGTCATATATGTTGTCTTTCTAATATAAACTTAGAAAATGTAGTAAAAAAACGGATGGTACTTTCTTTTAATTAAATGTTAAATTTCTTTGTAATTATATGTAGTTTAAGTTGTCTGCTTAAAATTATTTAAATTTAACATGATCGATTTTGTTTGTGGAGTGATTTAAATCTCAAAGAAGTTTTACGAGAGTTGTTAGATTCAATTGGCTAAGATTATTATATCAAAAATAAATTTAATATTATTTGGAAACTGGAGCGAGAAGTTTTGCTTTAAGAATATTATAAAATGTTTTGTATCAATCAACCAATACATGAGGGTGTAGCTCATATAGTAGAGCGCTTGCTTCGCATGTGAGAGGCACAGGGTTTGATTGTGGAATGTGGAGATATGTTCTGCTTTAGCTTGTACCGCCGTCAACCTCGCTCTTGTTAGGTGTTAGGGAGAGGTTTCCACACCCTTGAGTCCACCGCTAGCATTGCCAGGTATTATCAATGCTCAGATGTCATTCCTATGTCCAAACATAGACACATCATTTTATCTCCACACTTTTGTCTTTATACAAAAACATCTTTTTCGAGGCATTGAGAAGTAAAACTTAGATTTGTATACTCAATCCGTCAATTCGAACCGCTCAACCGGCATAAAATGATTTAATTATCATTTTAAAGATTAATGGCTCAGTTTTACTTCTATAATTATTAAAGAACACAAAAAATAAAAGAGAGAAGACGGCATGAAAAATATGTATGGTAACACCCCGATGGTTAACTCCACATTGGTTAACATAACTTGTAACTCATTTTCTTGTCGTTAGTCTGGACCCTCAAAGTCCTATTGTGAGATCTCACATCGGTTGGAGAGTAGAACGAAGCATTTCTTATAAGAGTATAGAAACCTCTCTCTAGTAAATGTGTTTAAAAACCATGAGACTGACGACAATACATGACGAACAAAAACGAACAATATCTATCAGAGGTAAACTTGGGCTGTTACGTGACAATCGAAATGATACTGATGCTGAGGCTGTAAATTTTGCCATTTGTTAGCATCCTATGGAACTTTGGATAAGATTTGACATTTCCAATATATTTTTACCATCACAAAAGGGTTTGTATTGCTCTTTGTTCTTTCCAATTCTTTGTTTTTTTTTGCTCTTGTCCTTATGCCTTTGGTTTCCCCATCATACTTTTCTTTCATCAACCTTATCTTCAATCGAACGCTTTGTTTTTGTTCATTCATTTGGAAGAAATCAAGAAACGGTATTCCAAAAAAACGACGATTAATCAAAATTTATAGTCTTATCTATCAAGCTACATATTCAAATCAACTACGTGAGTGGTAGAGAGAAATTTAGTGATGCTCGTTTGTGTTTTATCTAGATGACCTTATCGTTTTCTCTGATTTAATATAAACAAGTGTGATCCTTGCTCATGCGTTATTAGGATGTTAACAGAAGATATCAGATGTGTATAGGGATGAAGAGGAAGCTCCCGTGACTCAAAGTGGGTAGATTTTTTTGAATGATTTCAAATGTTCGAAAGTAAAAACACGAGAATTTATGTCTAGACAATTTAGGTGTGATCGTTGATCGGCACTTTCTCGTTATATAAGTGCAACCCATCAATCATTCCACCCTCCAACATGACTTCCATGGATTCCCTCCCCCATGTCTTCCTCGTCAGCTTCCCCGGCCAAGGCCACATCAACCCCATGCTCCGCCTCGGCAAAAAACTAGCTGCCACCGGCCTTCTCGTCACGTTCTCCACCACCGCCAACGCCGGTTGCAGAATGAAAAACGCCGGTAGCATCTCCGACAACCCAACGCCTCTTGGCAATGGCTTCCTCCGCTTTGAATTCTTCGACGACGGCCTCACCGACACCAGCCCCGCCATCTCCTTCGACCAATACATGCCGCAGCTCCGGCGACTAGGCGAAATTTCACTTCTCCAAATCTTGAAAAACCAAACCAAAGAAAACCGACCGGTCGCCTGCGTTATTGGCAACCCTTTTGTGCCTTGGGTGTGTAACGTGGCCGACCACCTCGGAATCTCCTCCGCCGTCTTATGGGTCCAATCATTGGCTGTGTTATCCATTTATTATCACCATTTTCATGGCTCTGTCCCCTTCCCATCGGAAACCCAACCAAATCTCGACATTCAGCTGCCTTGTTTGCCGCTTTTGAAGTACGATGAAATCCCAAGCTTCTTGCTTCCCAACGACATTTATCATACAATTGGAAAGACCATTTTGGATCAATTTTTGTACCTCTCGAACCCCTTCTGTATATTGATCGACACTTTCGAAGAGCTCGAGGCTGAGATCGTTGAATACATGTCGAAAATTTTTCCCATTAAGACGGTGGGGCCGTTGTTCAAGAATTGTAATGAAATCAAAACTAGTATTTCTGGTGATTTCTTGAGAATTGATGAGTGTATGGAGTGGCTCGACTCGAAGCCAAAAGGGTCGGTGGTTTACGTGTCGTTTGGAAGCCTGGTGTATTTGAAACAAGAACAGGTTGATGAGATTGCTTATGGACTCTTGAATTCTGGGTTTTGTTTCTTGTGGGTTTTGAAACCTCCGGCTCCAAATCTTGAGGTCAGGTGCCATGTCCTTCCCAAAGAGGTTCGTAAAATTTTCTATAGTGGTCACATCAACTAATTAAGGGGTTGATTATAGGTTTATGAGTAAGGAATACATCTCTATTCATATGAAGTCTTCGGGAAAGCCAAAAGTAAAGTCATGAAAGCTTATGCTCAAAGTGGATAATATTATATCATTTGTGGGGGTCGTGATTCCTAACATGGTATCAAAGTCATGCTCTTAACTTAGTCATGTCAATAAAATCCTCAAATGTCGAACAAAGAAGTTGGGAGTCTCGAAAGTATAATCAAAACTTACTCAAGTGTCAAACAAATGTTATACTTTGTTTGAGGGCTCTAGAGAAAGGATTTGAATCTCGATTAAGTGAAAGTTGTTCAGGGCTACATAGACCTGAAAGGAGACTCCATGATGTACTTTGTTCGCGGAAAATTGTTAAGGATCATTAAAAAGAGGAGTCTTACATCCGCTAATTAAAAGATGATCATAGGTTTTAAGGAATACATTCTCCATTAGTATGAGACCTTTTGGGTAAAGCCGAAAACAAAGCCAAAAGAGTTTAGGTTCAAAATGAACGATATCACACTATTATGGAGAGTCATGATTCCTAACACAAACATCACCCTAGACCCAACAAAAAAAAAAAAAAAAAAAAAAACACCAAAACAAACAAAAATTAAACCAATAGATTACCATGAATTCAATTTTTATTCATATTGTTTCTTGTTCTATTATAGTTCATGGAAGAGGCCGGCGAGAGAGGGAAGGTGGTTCAATGGAGTCCACAAGAACGAGTACTATCACACCCATCGGTGGCATGTTTCATGACGCATTGTGGATGGAACTCGTCCGTGGAGGCGATAAGCTCCGGCGTGCCGGTGGTGGCGTTTCCGCAGTGGGGGGATCAGCTCACCAACGCCAAGTGTCTCGTCGATGTCTTCGGCGTCGGTCTCCGCCTGTCTCGTGGAGTCGGAGAAGACAGAGTAATCAAAAGAGATGAGATTGAGAAGTGCCTGAGAGAAGCCATGGTAGGACCCAAGGCGGTGGAGATAAAACAGAAGGCTGTGGAGCGGCAAATGGCGGCGGAGAAGGCGGTGGCTGAAGGTGGGTCCTCCGACAGAAATTTCAAACACTTCATTGATGAGATTAGGAAACGGTCTATTGGTTGTGGTGAGAGATTCCATGTCACTTGTCCCTCTACTACCTAGAAAATTACGAACTTCAAGCATCATGTGTTTTTGATTTTTTTCTTTTGTTTTTAATATATATATATATCTATATCTCGTTAAATTATGTTCATAATAACTCATAATTTAGGAGTTTATTCTCAATCTAAACGATGCTTATTTAAATCGTATATCTTTATTTAAAAAAAAAAATAGTAAGGAAGACAAGATTTATGTGATTAAATAAAGCTGCACTTTAACACGTTTGAGTTTTAATACATATAAAGAAAAACAAGTGAATTTGAGTTATAATTTAGAGGACAAGCATCAATGAGACAAAAGAAACTCAAGAACAATGCACTTTTCTTGGTTACAAAATATTGTCTCGCTAGACAATCCACATTGATGTAATGAAAGTGAGGGACCTACAACAATCATAAAACGTCCTTAATAATCGACCCATTTGCCAAGTAGAGTTTTTCGAAATCTTCCATCTTTGCCTTCAATGACATCAGAAAACGATTTATAAACCTTATTATGGTCATCCCTCATTGGTCCGCGGATTCCCTTATCAAGAAGTGTATCCACGTTTCCCCAAGAAGGATTTCGACCGCTATCTCCATACTCGATGCCTGCATGTGGAGGCCTTAGTTGGCCACTACCGGGCTGACAATTAAATCATTTTCTTTAATTTTCTTTTTCTTGAGTTTGTAAAAAGTTCAAGAACTAATACATAAATACAACATTTAACTCCCCATACATCAACACATATTTACAATGAATAACATTAACCAGAACTAATTTTTGTATTTTACAAACTACCTGACTTTCCGAAGGATTTCAAGAATTTGATCATAGGATCATACACATCTTCCTTCGCTTTCATGCTCAAAATGAAGTCCACATGGCCATAATTTTCAAGGTAAACCAATTCTGGTACCGACTTCAGCTCCTTGATCGTATGCTGCAGATCTGTCCAATCCGACAACTCGTCGCTGCCCCCGTACGCCATCCACAGTGGCAAGGACTTAGGAATATGGCTGAGATCAAATGCAGGAGGCTTCCTTTGACCGTAGACTCTCAGATTCTTAAACAATCCATAGTCATACCTGGAAAAAGTACCCTTGCGGATCACTGGTAAAAGAAAAGGAATGCAGTAAAATCAGCCATGTCGAACAGCTTCCCATTCCCCCCCAAGAGGAGAAAAACATACTCCAAACCAAGTTATTGATTTGTAATCTATAACACTTCTTCAAACCAGTAATTCAATTTCAGTGAGGATACTAGTGATGGTTTAGGATCAGTTTTTCTTTTAAGGAGAAGTTTTTGTTGAGGATTGGTCCTCAAAACATACTCCATTGGTACGAGACCTATTGGGGAAACCCAAAGCAAAGCCATAAGAATTTATGCTCAAAGTGAACAATATTATACCATCGTGGAGAGTTGTGATTCCTAACAGTTTTGTCAGTTCGGTAATACGGCAGTTAGAGACAAATAGCACTATCTCCAAATCTTTGAAATGGACGTCAGAATACATTCTTGCTTAATTCTTCTTCTTTCAAATTCTATCGTATCAACAGATTTAACAACAGAAAAACTGATCCTAAATCATTAATAATGTTCTCACTTTATTACGATACGACAAAGATGACTCGCGTTAGAAAACAGCTTGGAATAATAACCGAAGTTTGGTGTAATGGCTCAAGTCCAACGCTAGCAGATATTGTCCTCTTTGGGCTTTCCCTTTCGGGCTTCCCCTCAAGGTTTTTAAAACGCGTCTGCTATGGAGAGGTTTCCACACTCTTATAAAAGGTGTTTCGTTCTCCTCCCAATCTCACATTTGGTCATGTTGTTTGCACCTAGCAAACGTGAAACGAAATAAGAAGATTTAAAAAGTCAAGCAAAAATTGGAGCTTTGATTTAAAGGAACAGGGGAAGGGTGGAAAGGGAAGGTAGTAGAAATTCAATCAAGGATGGGAGGATCCTCGGGCTTTTATAAGGGGATGATGATTCTGGAATTTCTTGAGCAGCTGGAGGGGTGGTTTAATTAGAGACAAAGTTGATGAAAACTGGAAAGCGAGGGATTTATTGGAGATGAAAAGTCGCTCAGGAAAGAGATTAAAGAGCATATGGAAATCCCTTTATGGAGTAGTCTCACGGGAACACTAAAAGTAACTTCCCAAGAGTAGTCTCACAAAGTTTCACAATCAAATGTTTTAAGGATCTATATTAGACTTCACAAGGGACCACTAAAAGTAACTTCCCAACAGATGTGCAAGTGAAAAACTTATAGATTCATCGAAGTCTTAGTATAATAGAACATGAAGCTAAAGAGGATACTGCAGAGCGTACTTTGGAAAAGATGGTGCAAGTTTTTTGCTGATGATGGATGTGGTTCGTATTCGAAAAATAAGTCGAACCGTGAACCATTAAGGCAACAATTTTCACCTGCCACATTATAAGAAGGCCTTGTTAGAAAATTTAACGTCTGCAATTGAATAGATTGAACATTCAAATTTGATATTTTCCTATAAAGAACAAAGCAACATTTTGTAGTCTTTCCAATCAAAAACTCATTATCGAGTTTCTTTTCTAGTTGTGACCCAAATTTTTTCGACAACAAAAAGAAACATGACAATCCTGACATCAATAATCATTGAATCATGACATTTTTTTAAGTACCATAATTGAAATTTTCCCATCCAAGGGCATTTAAATTCTGAAAAAGATGTATATAAAGTTAAGTTCAACAAAATGGATGAAAATGCAGATATGCATGAGAGTAAAAAATGGAAGCTTAGCTAGTAGGTAGTCCATTTCTTGAATTGCTAGACAATTTACTAAATAATCAAAAAGTAGCAAGAATTTCCTATCTGGATTGGAAGCCAAACAGAAGGAAAATAAGAAAAGAGAAAGAAACATGATGTGCTTTGCATTTAGAGAACCTGTTATTGAACTTAGAACATTGATGCAGTTAACGAGCCGATCACAAAGATCATCTAAAAGGGCTGTTCCCCAATCGCTGAAGTAGGGAACAAAAGATAGACATTAGTGTTATGAATTATACTGAAGCTAAAAAATGCAACCAATTGCAAAATCAAAATTGGACATAGCATAGGATGACAACCTTTTAAAGTTGAGTTCATGAAATCCCGCGGCAAGAATTATCTGCCGAGAAAAATATAGGAACAAGCTTATTACCAGTAATAATACATTTAACAATGCTAATTACACAATAACAAGCCAGGAATACCGTATCAAGATGTGTGTCAACCATTAGACGTACTAATGGAGCAGTGATATGCTCCAAGTACGATATGGGACTTAAAAGAGCAGCTGCTTCAACTTTCTTGGCTATGTCTGGCTGGGTAAGAGCAGCAAAAGACATAATTGTTCCCTGCGAAAAAAGACAAAAGATGGCACAAAAGCAACGATAAAAGATTTCAGATAAAGAATGTTAAGAATCACGACTCTCCACAATGGTATGATACTATCCACTTTGAGCATAAGCTCTCGTTGCTTTGCTTTGGGCTTCCCCAAATGGCCTCATACCAATGGAGACGTATTCCTCACTATAAACCCATGATCATTCCCTAAATTAGCTCAACTTGGGACTCCCTCCCAACAATCCTCAACAAAGAATCTTATAAAAGAGGGTATATGAGACCTGTGAGTGCCCAACAACATAAATTTTCCTCTTTGTCAATGGATTTATGTAGTCAATCATGCCTGCAAGATCATACAAAGCCAACTCTTCCCAACTCCAATCCCAAAACTCCTACAATCAGAATATGCTAGAGTCAAAGACATAGCCAGAAACTAAACATGTTCAACTTATGTTAAAATTACTGTCAATATAGTGCAGAGGTTCGACACAAAATAGGTTTTAGCAAATGAACACAGTTAGCATGAAACAAATAGTTCTTAAATATAATCTGTCATGTAACTGCAAAACTCCGAAAAAACTCACTCAAATTTGTTTGAACCTCCAAAATTAACTGTATGACACTCTCCACCTCAACACATAGATCAACACATTTAGCATGGATGAGCAGCAGCATGTTTGTATGTTATATAACTTTCTAGATACATCCAATATACACATAATACAATGAAGAAATTTTCTATTAATACATTCTAACTCTGCATTTAATTAGCATCTTACCCACCTTAGGCATATTATAATCAAGTAATCTATAAGTACCTTCTCATCCTCTGATAGGGATGTATGCCCGTGACTCCACCGAGTTCCACGCACATTTCCTATCCACACATCAAATCCATTATCTGCAAGGATAAATCCTAAAGATTCTGTTGCAGAATTCAAGAACCATGCATCGCCACCCTGCACGAGCACCAGTTCAGGCAATGAAAGAAATAAAAAGCTAGTAGTTGGAACTCCTATCTGTAAGAATGATCCCAGTCTACAGATTATTCAAAATTCACAATCCATGTTTCAAAATGCTTTGAAATGTGCAGCAAACAGAAGGGAGAAGAATAACAAGGAAAAAAAAGAAAAACAAAGATACAGAGAAAGACAGAAGTATAAGATACTTTCTTGGCTAAAAATTTTCCTGGAGCCTTTATGTCATTCATCTTACGATACCATTCTTTAAGCGAACTCGAAGGCATGTTTGAACAATTGGACTGTAGAAGTTTAAGGTTAATACTGACCTAAAAGAAAACCATAATTACTTTTTCTTGAAAACTAATCATCTAACTGGAATTTGTAGAAATGATGCAGTTGAAAATTTCAAAGAAACGAGATAAGTCTCAATCGTATAATCAAAATATCAGGCAACCTTGAAAACTTTCGAACTATCGCTGATAGGGTTGAACCATAAAGAGTAAAGTAATTTTACAAATACAGTTGCAAAACTGTAGGAAGACTCACCATGAACAGTCCATGGAGTAGCAAAATTGGAGGGCCCTTTTGCTTTTCCAAATCTCCATCGCATGAAGATACACGTTGAAGACCCAATAAAAATCCATCCTTCGTTTGTATCTAAGAAATTTATAACAAAATCACGTCCGTCAGTAATGCACAACCGTAATTAAGTACGCCACTAAAACCACAATTCATCATCCCGGTCTGCAATAATGAATAGCATTCCTCAGAATTCAAGAGAGTGATAAAAAGAAGATACTATTTAAAGATACATATGTATACGCTGTCTTGAACATGATTCTCCGGTATGATATTATCCACTTTGAGCATAAGTTCCCATGGTTTTGCTTTGGTCTTCCCCAAAAGGCCTCATACCAAGTATTTCTTGATTATAAACTCATGATCGTTCACTTTCATCATCCAATATATGCTACAAATGCTTGAGCCTCCGAATAGCTAATGAAAATTTGATAAAATCAAGCCAATACGGTCATTTTCCTTCGCGTATTATCTCTGTACTCATACTTTCCATCATGAACACAAAGAAGAATACAAACGCATCGGACTATCCAGAAACTCGACAGAAACAAATCAAACCAGAACGGACATCGAATCTAAGAATTAAATTAAAAATCATTCCATCATTCGCACCTCAGGAGAGAGAGAGAGAGAAAAAAAAACTCTCAAACAAGAAGCATTAGAGCCAATTAGTTGACTAAATCCACTCCAGTTTCACCAGTCAAAACAGAGCAATGAACACTAACATCCACAAACAATTCCTAATCCACTACTTCCACTAGCCAATCAACCAAAAAATCAGAACCGAGATGAGAGAAGCACAGTACCTGATGCTCCGCGCAAGGATAGCCAGCAGGTTGAACAAGTTGAGAGCACAAGGACTTCTGGTCAGACAGAGCGCGAGGGAGAATCGAGTACTCAAGGGAACGATAAGAGGAATCATTGGCAGAATGGAGAGCAAAGAAGCAAAGAAGAAATACCATAGCCATCAATGGCTTCGCCATCTTCAGGAACAAGATTGACCATCAAAGTAACAGCGAGCCAAATTAGACGCGAACTTGTAAGACTGGCCGTTCATTATATATATATATATATATTATCTGGGGAAAGAGGAAACAAGAAGATACCCTTCCTTCCACACATCGAGTCCGTTGGTGGTTGCGCCCACGCGCTCACGCGC
This sequence comes from Cucurbita maxima, assembly GCF_002738345.1. NCBI lineage: Eukaryota > Viridiplantae > Streptophyta > Magnoliopsida > Cucurbitales > Cucurbitaceae > Cucurbita > Cucurbita maxima. The sequence goes on from NW_019272064.1 coordinate 592,705, forward strand.
AACTGGAAGCGCGTGTAGGTTATTCCTTGCTTGAGAAGGGCACGATTTTAATTTGGAAAAAACGTGTTTCCTAATCAAAAATCTCTTTAGGAATTAAAAAAAAAACATTACAGCAGAAAATCCAAATTTATATCCATTAATGGAACAAATTTTGGAAGGAACATAAATTATTATTTGAGCCATAAATTGATATTTTTTTGGGAAATAATAATTTAATTTAGATAATTTAAAGCCAATTTTAAATTAAATAATAATCTTATTGGATAATATCAAGCCAATATTAAACAAAATAATAATTCTATGGGCCAATATTAAACAAAATAAGAACTCTAGGGGCCAATATGAGTAATTTTGAGCCAACATTAAATAAAATAATAATTTTATGGGGTGATTTTGAGCCAATATTAAATAAAATAATAATTTCATGGGGGTAATTTTAAACCAAACCAATTTTAAATAAAATAAGTAGGATGATTTTGAGCTAAATTTGAATAAATTAAGTAAAAATAACTAATATTGTACGGCAAATCAATTATAGGTATTCTACCTGATTTAACAACAACTACCCAATATTCGGAAATCCTTTTCCTAAACCCATACTCAACATTCGGATCAATCGCTTATTCTTCCGTCTCTCATATGGGTTTCATGGATTTATTGTTCGAACAAGTTACCTTATTGGTCTGGAAATATACATATCCGTATATTTCCCTTCTTTGATTTAGAACTAATTTCGAATAAAATAAGTAAAAATAATTATAAATCTTTATTAATATATATATATACGTAATTTAATAAAATTAATGTTTTTTTATTATAAGAATAATAAAAAAAAAATTATATATAATTTTTATATATATTAATAAAAAATTTAGTTATTTTTACTTATTTTATTCAAAATCATCCCCTCTCTCTCTCTGTATGTATAAATGATTTTTATTTAGAAATTAATATTCTCGGGATAAAAATACATTAGATCCAAGTGATTTCAACCTAATTTTAAATAAAATGAGTAATTTTTTTTTAAAGTATCTCTAAAATTAATATTCTCATAATAAAAAAAAAACTATATATATATATATATATATATGGATGATCTTTATCTAAAAATTAATATTAAAAATACATTAATTTTATTAAATTTAATGGGGTGGGTTTGACCCAATTTTAACTAAAATAATAATTTTATGTCGAACTAATTTTAAATACAAATTATAAAGTGAAAATAGCTATAAATTTTTATTAAATCATATATATATATTCCAAAATTATTATTCTCATAAAAATTTCATCCAAAGCATAAACCTATTAAATAAGATCCTTCAACATCCGTCTCATTATTTTAGACTTCAGCTCTGGAAGCCTTCAGATCCTCGCCGCCGGACATGCTCCCTTCCTCGATCTTCACCACCTTCGCCTCCTTCTTCTCCTCCGGCAGCTTCGGCACCGTCACCTTCAGCACCCCGTTCTCCAAGTGGGCTTTGATCCCTTCCATGTTGGCGTTCCCCGGCAGCCTGAACTGCCTCCAGAACCTCCCCGACGAACTCCTCTCTGCCCGGTGCCATCTCTCCCCTTCCACCTCTCGCTCTCCCTTCATCTCTCCGCTGATCCTCAGCACGCTGTTCTCCTCCACCTCGATCTTCAAATCCTCCTTCTTCACGCCGGGAATGTCCATCCATATCACGTGCTCCCCGCTTGTCTCCTTCCAGTCTGTGCGTGCTATTGCCACTGTGTCCACCGCTGATCTTGAAACGCCTAGGGGACTCTGCTCTAGGATTCTGAATGGATCCTCCGAGAACCCGCCTGTGACACCCACCCGAATAATTCTAATAAGGATTAAGGAATCACACATAAAAGCTTATGCTCGACAATATCAATTTTTAAGATCATATCAAAGCCATGTCAACCATGACAATATCAATTTTATTATTTTCTCTTCTAATATTTTTCTATTAGAACTTCCCCGTTCTTTCTATCAAAGATTAATGTGAATCGTGCTTTAATGAGCTCTAATTTGTAAAGTTAAGCAACCCTACTTTCTAGATTCAAGAGTTAGAACGCCACAAAAAAAGAGTACTGATTAAGGAGAGACCATTCAAGAACATTACAGACAAAATGTAACTTGAGAGCTCCAAAAAAAGAAGTCTGAGCCTCAATTAAGAGGAGACTATTCGGAGGATCTAAAGTTTTTTTTGTTGCTAAATTACGAGTTTCAAGGTCTAATGGATCAAGTACGTCCTCTAAAAACATATAAATTTTACCTTTAAATTATTGAAAATGAGTCCCACTCTAACTAATTAGAGAAAATGAGTACGAAATAAAAAAGACAATATCAATACGAAATCAAAAAGACAATATCATATGGTCGTGATTCCTGACATACTCAGATTTGAGGTCTATATTAAGTTACCTGGTTGCATGATGTCCCATATGGAGCGGTAGGGCATGAGAGCGTGGGCGGCATGTTGGTGGGTGACAAACAGGAACACTGCGAGTGGAAGAAAGATGCAAACCATGCTTCGGTGTAGCCCCGTACTCATCGCCGTCTTCTCAAATACAAAGAACAGAAAGCTTTGTTGATTGCAGTTCGAATGGTGTAGATTAGGGGGCGGAGGAGGCTTTTATAGGACGGCGACGGCGACGTATGAGGCGCCATTTGTGGATAAACTGTTCGTTTCTGACTGCTTCCACACCCATGTAGATGCCTCTAGACCAAACCACCGCTCTCTAGAAGTTTGCAGAATGATCTCAACACGTGGCACGTGGCCTACGTTCTTCCTTTTTTTTTTTTCTTTGTAAAATATAAATTAACAAAAATACTCATTTTTAACTTTAAACAAATTTGAAAATATTTTATTTTATTTTAAAAACCATCTGAAATTTTTAAATAAATTTTAAAAATACTCTTCTAACTTTATCGTTATCAATAGGTTTTAAAAAAATAATCTTAATGTTTCAAAATTAACCTTAAAAAATTTTTAGACAATTTATGCGATGTTGATAGATGATTTTCGTCTATATATTAACCGTATAAATTTCTACGAACTTTTAAATAAAAATAGTGTTAATGCTATGATAAATGATTGTCGGTAGAAATTTTTGTGAAAAAGAAAGGTTAATATTACGTTTAAAATTTAAGAGTTTTAATAAAGAATAACTACCAATTTTTTTTAATTATTATCTTAACTATTTCATATAAATTTTATTATTAACCTAATTGTTTATCACTAATATTTATTTAATTTTAATACTACTTTTTATTAATGTTTTGATGGATAATTATATTTTTATCAATTAAGTTATACGGCAATATATGAAATAATACTCATTTTAATTTCTTGTAAATTTTATATAAAAAAGTTGTTAAACAAATATAATATTTAATTCTGAAATATTAATTATTTTTCATATTAAAATTCGATCTTCAATATTAAATTTTGATTTTACCTAAATTAAATAGAAATATCTCTATTTTCTTAAATAATTATACCTAAATTAAATAGAGATTTTGCAGACCAAATATGTTAAAAACTTCTGTAAGTTTCGTAGTTGACTCAGAGTCAACAGTCAAGTAGTCAACCAAGTCTTAAAAATATTTATTTATTTTAATATATATATATATATATATATATATATATATATATTAATAAACAAAATACTCATTCGTTTAACAATTAATGATAATATATTAATAAAATTCTTAACAAAATTTTAATTTATCGATATTTTTTAATAAAAAAAATATTTATTAAATAGTTCCTCGCATTATTGAAACGGTCGTCAGAGACTTTTCAAACCAGATTTGTTTGGTCTGTAATCAATACCAGGTTGACGATTGACTTACAGTCAACTGTCTTTTTTTTCTTTTTCTTATTATTATTTTTTTTAATGAAATTTCTCAATAAATTTATTAAAGATATAATGCGATTATAAATTATAAATACTAGCTAAGTCACCATATGATAAAAATATTTTACGATATAAATATAAAGTTTAAGATTAAATTAATAGATGAAATATTTTATTTAATCTATTATTTTAAATTAGAGATTATAATTTTGTAACCATAGTCATAGTTATAGCTCGTGAATTACTATTTTAAACAATAGTTTATCATTGGACCTGAGAGTATGACCAGCCACATTGAGATTTAGACACGACCCAAACTCAGACTATTAAAGATATTTAGTAATAAATTATAGTTTACTATATATATCATATTTGATATTTTATTATAAGGTAAATATAGACAAATATATAGATATTTGTTTGATATATTTCTATTTTTTCATATCGTTGTAATTTATTTCATTATAAATAAGAGAACTTTCACACAATTTAAACAATCATTGTCACAGACTCTACAAACGGTCCATTAAATGGATGGTGCAAAGGCTAGAAATTTAAAACACATTGATTCCACTCATTTTCGTCCTTTGCTTCAAGGCTTATCGGTCGGTGTGATTCATACTCGATCTAAATAAAAAGAAATAAAAATTTATGAAATTTCTAGGAAATGAGTTTGACAAGACAATTCTTCCATCTTCCTTTATTTAAAGCAACGAAGCTCACCACCTCAGCCTCACAAGCAACAATTATGGCTTCCAACAACATAATATTCTTCCTCCTCTCTCTCCTTCTCCTACAGGTGGTTTCCGCCGTTGATTACACAGTCACCAGCAACGCCGGTGGTACTCCCGGCGGCGACCGCTTCGACACCCAAATTGGAGCGGATTACTGCCGTCAAACACTGATAGAAGCCAGTGGCTTTATCTGGAGCATTTTCCGTCAAAGCACCGACGCCGACCGGAAAAATGTGCAGAGTGTCAGCCTGTTGATCGACCGAGATTACAACGGAGTGGCGTTTGCTAGCGACAACCGAATTCACGTTAGTGCTAATTACATCGCCGGCATCAACGGGGACGTGAAGAGGGAGGTAACAGGTATAAAGCTACCCCTAATTGAACTCCCACCAAACATGAAAATTCATTAATTAAGAATTGAGAAACAGAAATGGGATCGGAATCGGAAGTTCAATTTCATTAACTTTTACCATGAAAATAATATAAAATATATTAATAATTAAGAAAAAAAATTATATATAATATATTGCATAACTAAACTTTATATCTTAAATAAAAAATTTCTTGATATATTTCAGGAGTATTGTACCATGAAATGGTGCATGTCTGGCAATGGGATGGAAACGGGGCGACGCCGGGGTGGCTGATTGAAGGGTTCGCCGATTACATACGACTGAAAGCGGGGTACATTCCGGGGCACTGGGTTCAGCCCGGAGGCGGGAGAAGTTGGGAGGAAGGGTACGACAAGACGGCGAGATTTCTGGACTATTTGGAGACGCGGCGGAGCGGGTTCGTGTCGGAGCTGAATCGGATGCTCAGAAATGGGTACTCTCCCGATTACTTTGTGCAGTTGCAGGGGAAGCCAGTGGCTCAGCTGTGGGCGGAGTACAAGGCGGCGTTTGGGAATTGAAGGATGTGGTGGTTGAGTATTAGAAATAAAGGGTAAGTTTTTAAATTGGAATAAAAAAGAATGGGTTTGTTACCCTTGTGTGGTAGTTTGTGTAATTTTTATTCTAGTCGCTACTAATGTCTCATGGTCCGTGTTTCAAACGAAATACTAGAATTAAAAAATAAAACAAATACAAAGAAAAATAATTTAAAACGATGAAATGCAAGAAAAATTAAGACTAGAAATCTAAATATGCATCTATCCTATGTCGTAGTCTGTATTTGCGATGACGTCGTCATTTATACATGAGCGTCTTGCCTTTACCTGAATAATGATGTGACACACAACTTTAGTAAATACTCAGTAAGTGACCCCACCATAGAAGTCATGCTAAATTCAATCGTATGCAATCATGTTTTAAGGACCTATCTTTATCTCATCTCCTATTAGCGGTGGCCTCCAATTTCGAACTATTATGGATGTGTAGTACTTTTCTACCTACGATCCACATGTGCAAGTGTGAATCTTCAGGGGGCTTGCACACCCCATGGACTCTCTCTGTCAAGCTAGTTGTCTGTAACGACGTCTAGAGGTTAGTGGAACCCCTGGTGTCATGCTCCCCATGATCATCGTGCTCATCATACTGTGAGCGTCCGCACTCATCATCTCTAAGGGAAGTATTCAATGTTTATGTACATACAACATGCATGAGGTCCCTCTAATTCTCATCTTAACATCTCTTCTGACATAACTCTCTAGTCTTATCTCTTTGTTACATTAAGTAACACATGGTCGTTTGATATTTATATTAATATCATTTCCATGCTCTTAAGGTTGTGTCCTAGATCGATCTCTCGACATAATGCAATATGACACTCATCATCATATAACATGCTTAATATGAAAAACATCAACATATTAAGATAAAAGTAATGCAATCATCATACTCATCATCATAATATCATTAAGTGCATCAAACATATCATGTACTTCATACATCAAAATATATAAATTATGCACATTATCATGCAGCTCAAACATCATAACTTATACATCATCATACATCGTAAATACAACGGTAACACATGCAATTTCTAGCCTATCTTAAAGGAAGGTCACTTACTTGGTTGACTTTGGTCGAAGTACTCCCGATGCTATTGAAAAAGTATAACAGCGACATTATTATTATTATTTGATATAAGTTTTGAAGAAAGAAAATGTTCAAAGGTGTTTGAAAAAGTCAACATGTTCAAAGGTGCTTGAAAATGTCAACACGTTTTTTTTTTTCTTCCATAAGCTCCGACAACACAATCAAAACAAAATTTAAAATATTGAAGAAAATTACAAAGACGTGCAAACAATATTTAATTTTAATTAATCATTTGTAATTAGTATTTAATTATTTTGCCGTACTCCGCCTTGCACTCCGCCCAAAGCTCGTCGGCCGTCGCGGCCATCAGCTCCACAAAGTAATCTTCGCTGTAACCATTTCTCATTTTCCGGTTAAGCTCCGCCACGAACCCACTCCCCAACCCCTCCAAATACTCCATAAACCTCGCCGTCACCCCTCCGCCGCCCTCATCCCACCTCTCACCATCTCCCGCCGCCGCTCACTCTCCTGGGACAAACCCGGATTTCAGCATCACGAATTCCGCCACCCCTTCGATAAGCCCGGCCGGCGCCTCACCGTTTCCAGTCCACTGCCACACTTTTCCCAGCTCCTGGTACAAAATTCCGGCGAATTCGCTCCTCAGGTCGCCGGATATTCAACGATGTAGTTTGCGGCGATGAATATGTCAGTGCCGGAAGTGTAGGAAACGACTTCGTTTTCGGCGTCGATGATGAGGCGGATTTTGTGGACAGTTTATGTCAGCGTTGACGTGTTTAAGAATGTTTGATTAATCCATTCAGAATGTTATCTTATTTATAATCAAATAAATTGGAAGATATAGAAATAATAATAAATGAAAATAAAAATAAATAGAAAAATATTGATAATAAGACAAATATCTAATATTTGTCTTATAATAAAATATAAAATATAATATATATGGTAAATTATAATTTATTCCTAAATATCCTTAACACCCCACCGCAAGTTAAGCGTCGAATTTAAACGAACGTGAAGCTTGAATCTAAAAAATTCAAAGAGGTTGAGAAACACTTTTCGTGAAGATATCAACAACCTGGTTCAGAGGAGGCGTAGAGAAACAATTTCTTGGCCATCAAAGATTGCAGAGGGATCGCCGCTCAGCGGTGATGCTGCCTTGGCTTCGGCGAGAATATGTCTAACCCATGAAGAGGGATTGTCACTTAGCGACGATGTTGTCTTGGCTCTAGTGAGAATATGTCTAACCTCAAGAAGTAGAAAGGGAAACCTAGAGCAAGGGACAAAGACAATGTTGAAGTCGGAAGAGGAGAGTCGCCATATTGGGCGAAGGAGCCAATTTTGGCCAGAAGGGCACTCGGAAGAGTTGCCACATTGGGCGAAGGAGCCAATTTTGGCAGGAAGGGCAGCGGCAACTTGGTTGGCGAATAGGTCAGTGCGGCACCCAGATTACAAAGGTAAATCTCTGCAAAAGGTTGATGGGCTTGTCGAGATTCCGTATATTTATGAAAAGAACACTGATAAGAATCCTGAGATTAGGGTTTTTGGGAAGAATGAAGGGTTGATTGGGAAGAAAATGAGGGAGACTATATTGGCCAAGGGAAAAACCGATTGGGTTGGAAAAGGTGAGGTTGTATGACTAAAGGTGATTTGGAGGTCAATAGGGTGGAGCTGAAGAGTAATTAATCGGCTCCGCCTGCGGCAGCCATGAAGACTGCCCCTGCGGCGTCAAAGCCACCAGGGGTGGTGAAGAAGAAGATTAGAGGATTAAAAAACCATTGAAAAGAAATGATCTCGGTTGAATATTATCTTATTTATAATCAAATAAATTACAAAGATATGAAAATAACACTAAATGAATCTATTAATTTATTACTAAATATCCTTATCACGGTTGGAATATTTTAAAGATAAAATCGGTAGCAATTTTTTTTTGAGTATTCTCTGCGTTAGAATTTTCGATTTCGAGGTTCAAACGAGTGCCGCCCGCGGTGTTTCCGGCGGCATTGGTGACGGAGACTCCGCTAGTTTGTGAGTTTTATGGAGGATAGAGTTATAAGGAAAGCTAGGAAGATTAGATTGTGGGAAGCCATGAAATTTGATTTATGAATGATTTTCTCTTCGGAGAAGACGATGATGTTTATATGGGAACCTGCAAGAGGCAAATTGGTCATTGGACAAATGGTCGATTTTGATTGATTAGATTTATTTGAGCTAGCTAATCCTTTTTCGTGATCCTGACTCATTAGGTCTGTAACGGTCCAGACTCACCGTTAGCTTTGGGTTTTCCCTAAAAACTTTAAAACGCGTCTAGAGAAAGTTTTTCACACCCTTATAAAATGTTTAAAACGCGTCTAGAGAAAGTTTTTCACACCCTTATAAAATGTGTATCGTTTCCTCACTGACCAATGTGAGATATCATAATCCATCCACTTCAGGGCCCAGCGTATTCGCACTCATTTCTTTCTCTAATCGATGTACCCTTATAAAATGTGTATCGTTTCCTCACTGACCAATGTGAGATATCATAATCCATCCACTTCAGGGCCCAGCGTATTCGCACTCATTTCTTTCTCTAATCGATGTGGAACCACCACCAAATCCACCCCATTCGGCGTTCAGTGTACTTACTGGCACACCGCCTCGTGTCTACCCTCTTTGGAGAACAACTCCCTCGTTGACACATTGCTCGGTGTCTAGATATGATACCATTTGTAACGCCCAAGCCCCACCGCTAGCATATATTGTCCTTTTTGGGGTTTCCCTTTCGGACTTCCCCTCAAGGCTTTAAAACGCGTTTGATAATGAAAGGTTTCCACACCCTTATAAAGGGTGTTTCGTTCTCCTCCCCAACCAATGTGGGATATCACAGGATTGACCTCGTAACTATATTATCTAATAGTGGTTTTGAAAATTACACTCTTTTTAATGACGGTACGTTGTGGGGATGGACTCTACTGATGATCTTACCTTGAGAAGCAGGGTCTATACGTGTGTTTTATTGGTTGAAAGATGATAGATTGGAGTTGCACATATCCTATGAGTCTATGAGGCCCTAAAAACTACCTAATCGACGCACTAAGTGGCTATGAATTTATATGACCATCAAGCTACTAGCTATTGTAGGCTACCAAAGAGCCAATAAAACGTGATATGAACCACGACCAAAGAATTTTCATACCTCAAGGTCCAATTACAAGGACGAGAGCCAAGAAGCTACAACAAATATTATACAGTTATATTCAAGCTATGGTGAGCTCATCAAAGAAAATTTTAGAAGACGTTGGAGACCTCCCTTATATGTTATGCAAAGTTGAGCTTCAAGAAAGAGATGAATTAAATGCACTTTAAGTTGCATTTAATGAACTCCGTTGAATTTATAAAACTAGTCAAAGGTGACTAATAACCACATTTTATTAATTGCATTATTTAATTATAGTTTAATTATTTGTTTGTCATATTTAAGCTAGGAGTTAAGGTTATATTGTAAACCACGTATGTTACTATATTCCACCATTAACTAGCCATTTTAATATGGAGCTTATACGAGTGTTTCTCATTTACTAGCCCATTTAATTTGATAGTTATGTATCACACAGGTTAATGTTGTAAAAGCTATATAAAGCCTTATTTTCTTTTATTAGACATCAGATTTTGGAATTAAAAATATAATTTCTATTTTACCTTTGTTGAGAGCTAAACTTTGTAAATTTTTGTGTTTAGAACTTGCATGTAGAGTCATTCAAGTGGTATTGATCAAACCTCTTGTGGAGTAATTCGAATCACGAGTTAGAAACGAGTTTTCTTTACTCTTGATCTTGATCATTAAGGTAATCCGTTCCACCTTGGGTTGATTTCCATATAAAAACGATTCAAATGTGGCTGTCGGTAAGTCTTATATATGAACTAGGAGTTTATTGACAAGAATTAGAGAAATATAGATAAATTAGTTAGAATATCGTGAAAAATTCCATTATAATAAATGAAACATCAAAACTCTATAGAGCGAACAAAGAAAATAGCCTTAAAGGAACACCCATCACTAGAAGCGGTTTATGATACTGCACGAGTGATAACTCGAGCTAGATCTCGAACTTGTGATCGAAATCAATAAATTTAAGATTTGTCAAATAAAACCTAGAACCTTTCATTATTTCATTAAAATATTAAAATTCAACAAAAATAATAAATTGTGATTATTTAAATGGGTATGGTTTTTTTTTTTTTTTAATCTTAAATTATAAATAAATATTTGTTAAGATTGAGATTTCATTAGTTGGAACTATTTATTCAAATAAAAATAAAAATATAAATATAAATATAAAGGCCGGTAGGTTTATTCCAAACAAAATATAAATATAAAGGCCGGTATGGTAATAATATAAAATTATTTGATATTAATTATAAACAAATCCGTTGTAGTCTAGTTGGTCAGGATATTCGGCTCTCACCCGAAAGACCCGGGTTCAAATCCCGGCAACGGAAATTCTTTTTGTTTTTCAAATTTCATTTTGTTGCCTCTTCCTTTTATTTATTTTTCAAATTTCGAAAATGAATAAACGATAATTACCGCTAAACTAAGCTCATATTGAGTATGTTATTTATTTAGCACTATAATTTTTAAAACTTGTAAATATTTTGTATTTGTTTATTAATATTATAAAAAATAATTTTTTTGACTAATTCTTTTCCAAGACTTTGATTTCCATATCTAATATTTAAAGACGTTTTATTTAAAAAGTTTGATAATAATTTTTTTAATTACTTTTCCAAATCCACGTAATCAAAAGGAAAGTCTTTTATTCCACGTCAGCGTTTTTAGTGGGCCATGGCAAGACTAGTCAACAGCTGATCATTCTTATTTAAACCAGCCAAGCTGCTAGCTAAGCTTCATAAACAACCATGGCTTCCAACAAGATCATCTTCTTCCTTTTTTCCTCTCTCTTCCTCCTGCAGGCTGTTTCTGCCGTTGAGTACATCGTCACGAACGACGCGATCGGAACTCCTGGCGGTATCCGCTTCGACAACGAAATCGGAGCAGATTACAGCCGGCAGATATTGGCAGCTGCCACTGATTTTATTTGGACCATTTTCCGGCAAAGCTCCGATGCTGATCGGAAGAATGTGCAGAAGGTCAGCCTGTTCATCGATAGAGACTATGATGGAGTGGCGTTTGCTAGCAACGACGAGATTCATGTCGGTGCAGACTATATTGCTAACTATGGCGGAGACTTGAAGAAGGAAATAACAGGTATTAATATATTTTAATTTCATGTCTAATAAATTTGTTTTTTTAATTTTTAAATTTTTCTTTAAAAATGTTAAATTAAACTTTTAAAATTTTTAAATATTTTAAGAATTTATTAAATATAAAATATTTTTTTTTGACAAAAATATTCCTAAATTTTAGATTTGGACTTATTTTTAAAAATTTGATAATAATTTTACATTAAAAAATTAAAAAATATCCTTAAATTTTCACAAACTAAAAATATTAAAATTAATTAATATTTTATTTAAAAATACACTTGATTCTAAAATTTCAAAAATATTATTATCTTTAAAATAAAATTTTATTATACCTTTAAACTTAAAAAAAAAATTAAAAATAACTTTACTTATGAAAACGTTATTAATAAGTTTTAAAAGTACCCATAAATAATTTTTACTATTAATATATTTAAAATTGAAGAAAAAATGATTTATAAAAGGTAAATAAATAGTTTACGTCCATTTATAAGATGTATATAGATAATTTTCATTCACGAATTAAATATTTTAAATAAATGTTCGAGGAGGTAAATATTATTTTTGAGAATTCAATGTATATTTTTTATTTTTTAATTTAAAAAAATAACGTGTATTAGTGAAATTTTCTAAAAATAAATTTTAAAAAATAAATTTATAAAAGATTAAAGATATTTTTGAAACAAAATAAAAATTATTTCCATCCAAAATTAATTAATAATAATAATAATAATAATAATATATATATATATATATATATATATTTTTTTTTTTTTTTTTTGAGGACAGGAGTGCTATACCACGAAATGACCCATATTTGGCAATGGAATGGGAACCCAAGTTCACCGGGCGGGCTGATCGAAGGGATCGCGGACTACGTACGGCTGAAGTCGGGGTATATTCCGGGGCACTGGGTGGGGCCGGGCGGCGGGAGTAGGTGGGACCAAGGCTACGACGTGACGGCGAGATTTTTGGACTATTTAGAGGGGCTGAGAAGTGGGTTCGTTGCAGAGCTGAACCGGTGGCTCAAAAATGGCTACTCCGCCGATTACTTCCTGCAGTTGCTCGGAAAGCCGGTGGATCAGCTCTGGGCAGATTACAAGGCGGCGTTCCGAAATTAGAACTCTTTTTTTAATTAATTAATCAATTATTGCTTATTAACATATTCCATATTATGTATGCAACACTTTTATAATAAAATAACTCAGAAGGCTAATTTGGTAATTTTATCATGAATTTAATATTATATCACATGCCAGCACGAATATTAATTTTTATAAATTATATATATATTAAAAATAATTTTTAATGCTAAAAGTCTATGAATATATTTTTAACCGGTATTAGTAGTAAAAATATATTTTTAATTTTTTTAAAATGTAGACCGTTATATTTTGAAATACGAATGAAAATTTAAGAGTATTTTTTAAACGAAATAATAACTCTTTCCATCCAAAATTAATAATAGAATATATATTTTTTGAAATACCTTTACTAAAAGTTTAAGATAGTTTTTAAATTATAATGATTTTTTATCAAATATTTATTATAAATTATTTTAATATTTAATTTCACGGTTACGACTCCTTTCATCACAAAAGCAAGTCTTTAAAACTCATAAGAGAAATTATAAATAAATAAATAAATAAATAAATATATATATATATATATATATATATATAATTAGACTGGAATAAGAGAAATTAAAAAATTAAAATTAAAAAAAATATAAAAAATATATATATATATTAAAAATAATTTTACTTAAAAAAAAAAGTAATTTTTCCAATTATCTTGTTTTGTATTTCCACGTGTCATATAAATATCGACGTTCAATTTGCCGCCTCATTTTAAACGCTACTCTACGTTTCCTTCCGCGGCACTCTTTGCTTCCACAGGAGCGATGAATTCTGGTTCGTCTCGCTCGGCTAATTCCTCCGCCCAGAGATCCAAGCGAATTCTCGACAATTCTTCTCCGTCGAGCCCTTCCAGTAGCGGTGCCAACAAGAAGAAACGGATCGACCAGAAAACCCTAGGCGTCGCATGGGGAGCCAATTCCAGTTCTTCCTCTCGCTCCTCTCGCAAATCGCCCTTTCCAGATTTCGGAAGGTTTTTTTTTTCCTCTCTTTGCTTTCACATGTTCGAATTGTTAGATTGGGAGATGGCGGTAATTTGAATTTCACCTTTGCACTTTACTTGGAAGCAAGTTTGGTTAGTTGAATCATATATCTTGTAACGGATGTTCTACATGAATTTTTAAGTGAATTTTGGAGTGTTGGAGGGCCGTTATCAAATTGATGCTCTATCGGATTATAATTGAATTCGCTTAGCTTCTTAACTGTTGTTGAGGATTTTTTGGTATGACGTGATTAAAACTTATATAGTGTCTTTATCAAATTTTCTCCCTCAAGATCTTTTTTCTGAACACAGCTATATGGTAGAAAAGAACAGAAAACTGCACAATCAGTTTAACGTTGACGCTTCAAGTGCTTCACATAGTGGTACGAACTCCGCAAATCAAATATTTCAGGGCGTTTCTATATTTGTCGACGGTTTCACGATTCCTTCAAGTCAGGTAGTCTATCTAATAATTTTAAGTTGAGCCGTGAATGTAAAGTAAAACTACCAAGAAGTATGAGTTTCAATTTACAATTTTACACTTGTTTTTTTCAGTTTTTTTAGCAATTTTTAAATCTTTCCTTTGAGAAGGAATGCTCGTGAAAGTTATGTAGAAAACTTTAGACTTTACAAGTTATAACCTTTTTAGGCCTGTCCTTATCTATTATTATTTTCAATTAGCATGATAATCTTGTTGAGCGTTTTGTGGGCAATTGTTACTGACAACAAGTTAAATTCAGGAATTGCGGGGTTATATGTTGAAGTATGGTGGCAGATTTGAGAATTATTTTTCAAGACGTAGTGTTTCTCATATAATTTGCAGCAATTTACCGGATAGTAAAGTAAAGAATCTCAGGTTTGGTTCGTGATGTCTTCATTGTAAAAAAAAAAAAATTATAGTAGTCTTGTTTTGGTGAAGAATTAAGATAAAACTCTTTTTGGTTATAATTCAGGTCCTTCAGCCGTGGACTTCCAGTTGTAAAACCCACATGGATCTTGGATTCTGTTGCTTCTAATAAGCTATTAAGTTGTAAGTTATTGCATTGCTTTTATTTGTGATACGTAAATTTAATTAGTGAATAAATGCTTCAGGAATACATTAGAAAGTATTTAATACCAGGTTGTTGGCACTTGAACAACATCAAAGCTATTTCATTTGTCCCGAAAAAAAAAAACAAAAGGGTCTCAAATAGAGATGCAAATTAATCTTTCCACCCGACAGCTGAAATGGATCACATTTTTTCTGTATAACTTTGTCCCAATAACCGAAAAGGTCTTAAAGAGAAATGCAGACTAATTTTTGCGCCTGTTAGCTGATATGGATATCATTTGTCTGTTTCTAGGGGTTCCTTACCAACTTGATCAGCTTGTAAGTAATCAACCAAGATTATCAGCATTCTTTTCTATGAAAAAAGGTCCGATGTTGGAGAAACGCAAAATGTGCATGACTACTGAAAATAAATATGGAACAGAGGATTCAATGTCCCTGGTGGCTGTGAATTTAAAGGATTCACGGTCTGAAGTGAATGAATTGATAGAATCTAGAGTAGAGATGCATTCCGACTCTGAAATGAATCTTCAAGATAATGCAGATACTGAACTGAATGAGAAGCCAAGTGATGATTTAAAGGCTGGCGAATTAAAGGATACAAGTATATCTGATGTAGATGAATCTATTGAATATGTACCACAAATCTGTGAAAGTTTTGAGATGCTTCCTCGAAAGAATGCTGATGTAGAAGTAAAGAAAGAGCCAAGCAATGAAAAATGTAATTATGCAGATGAAGAACCAGGAATTGTTGATGCGGGTCAGAGCAGTGAAGAAAATATATCTAGTTTGCATGGTTTGTCTAAGTCAACTCACAATGATAGCACCAATAATTATCATAGCGATGGATCATCAAGTTCTTTGGTGGCTGGGTCTTCTAAGCTGCGGCATTCAAATTTTGGGAAGGCAGATTTTGTGGAAAGTTATTTCAAGGTACTTTAGGTTATGCAGAGGTTTTTTCCTGCAGAGTGTCTTATTTGATAGTGTTTGTCTTACCTACTATACTTTCATCCATGTCTTCTAAATCTCAACATGTATCAATAGAGGGCTGTTGAACTAGGTCCAACCAGGTGCCTTAGTGAAAAATCAGATGGAGTAGAAAAACTATAGGCCTTGTTTCTAGTATTTATATTGTTTCATTACAGTTTGATTTTAACTTTTCACTTTTCCCATTTCATAGACTAAATTTCCTTTTTCAATCTGCAGAAGTCTAGGCTGCATTTCATTGGAACTTGGAGAAATCGTTACTATAAGCGTTTTCCACGATCAGCTAGTGGGTCCAATTCCGTAACTTCTCATATCAGTGGTTCTTCCCATTATCAGTCTGCCACTATTATCCACGTTGACATGGTAATTTTTTAGCAATATTGGTCCTTCAATATCTGTATTTTTGCTCTTTACCAAGAATTACTTGATTGAACTGGGGAGTTATTTTTTATTCATCATTATATTTTCGTTAATTCATTTTGAAGTATACTAATACCAGTATGCTGCTGCCTCAGGACTGTTTTTTTGTCTCAGTGGTTATTCGAAACAGTCCACAATTTAAGGATAAACCTGTAGCTGTGTGCCACTCCGATAATCCGAAAGGAACTGCAGAAATATCATCTGCAAACTACCCAGCTCGAGGTTATGGTTGGTCTTCTAGTTCTCTATATATAATCTATAACTCAAATCTAAGGCTTTTCTATAGTATCAATTGATTCTCTCTTTACCCATGTTTATCAAGGAGTCAGAGCGGGAATGTTTGTTAGAGATGCGAAAGCTCTTTGTCCCCAACTTGTTATTTTTCCATATGACTTCAAGTCCTATGAGGAGGTAAGTGATTGGCCATCCACTGGGTTGGGATTTGTCAATCAGTTTGCTTATGGAAGATGAAAATCATATTCTACTTCTGACATCTTTCACATACAACGGTTTTTTTGGCATCTGTGGAAATATGCAGGTAGCCGATCAGTTCTACGACATATTGCATAAGCACTGTGAGAAAGTGCAGGTCTGTTTCAGATAGCATTTCTTGTTTGCAATTCAATGTGATTTGCTTTGTTAACGTCCCAATGCATGTCAAATGCAGGCTGTAAGTTGTGATGAAGCATTTTTGGATATCTCAGGCACAGACAAGGTAGATCCTGAGGTTTTGGCTTCAAAAATAAGAAAAGAAATTTTTGATACAACTGGATGTACTGCAAGTGCTGGAATATCTACAAATATGTTAATGGCTCGCCTTGCTACCAGAACTGCAAAACCTGATGGTCAGTGTTACATTCCTTCGGAGAAGGTAGGTGCTAGGAATTCTTGCAATAAACCTTTATTTGATCAATCCGTCATTCCTTACAACACTATGATTCAATTCTTGTTGGATTATTCATTTTGATGTCTAGAATGTTGTGTCATGTATTTTTGTCTTATGAATCACTTCACTATCTTTATGTGCAATCTTGAAGGTAAAGGGATTGTTCTTTTCAATTTTTTCTTGGTATAGTTATCTCAGATATTGTTTGTTTTTTTATTTTTAATATCAAGGGATGAAACTTTGAGAAAATGAAAGAGACTGATGCTCAAAAACACATACTCTACAAGGGAGTGAAAACAAAACGTAATATTAAAAGAACCAATATAGAGACTCAACGAAGAACAAAATACAAAAAAGAATCTCCCACAACTAGCAGAGAAAGGAAACAAAATATAACAGAGGAACAGAACAAAGAAAATCTATTTCTTTTGTATATTATTCAAGTTATACTTCCTTTTATTGTCGAGAAGAATGTATATAAGTTGTTCTTTTTACTCATTCCCTTTCGTTTTTCTAGGGTGATGATTATTTAGATCCGCTTCCCATTAAGGATCTTCCCGGAATAGGGCGTGCCTTGGAGGAGAAGTTGAAGAAAAGAAGTGTATTTACTTGTGGTCAGCTGCGTATGATATCCAAGGTGGCTCATGACTTGTTTGTTTGGTTACTCGAGGCTTACATTAATGTCAAGGAATTTAGCTTTCTTTAATTCTAGACATATCTAATATTTTTTTTGAGTTAGTTGCAATTTTCAAGATGATGTGCCATTAAACCTGTAAACATGTGTCATACACATACTCCTTTCTATTACGTTTCCTATTTTTTTTAAAAAAACATAATCTGACATTGACTAAAAGTGGTAAAAGACTCAGTAAAGGCAACAACTACATAAGTATAATGCTTTTGATGTAGAATCCAAAAGTAATTATGCGGGCATAGGCCCAAAATGAATAAACCTCATACCATTATAGAAATATCGAGATGCTTCGCTGTCCTAACTAGTGGAAACTTTGGACTTAACCCTATTGATGGAATTATCAAGTGCCATACAAAAGAGTGATGAGTGTCAGAGATGTAGTCATAGAGGATCGTGAAAAAAATCTTGTATGTCAAATAAAAAATAGTTGTCTCAACAATGTGGTTTGTGGTAACTACCATGGGTTGGCCTAAAGGTTATTGAGACTAGGGAAAAAGTGAAAGAACTTAGAGGGAATGAATTCAAACTCCATGTGGGGATATTAAAATCCTACAAATTTCTTGTCAACCACATGTCCACATATTGTAGGGTTAGGTGGTTTGTTTTGTGAGTTTAGTTTGGATGTGTGGAAACTGATTGGATATAAATATAAATCAATGCGTCTCATGTTAACTGTAATCTATTTATAAATCTATGTGATTCATTTTAGTGTATTACCAAACAAACACTCTACTCTGATAGAAATATTGTTGAAGAGAGGCTGGATAGATCTTTATTGGAGGGGAGGATTGTTGAGGATGCAACAAAGAGTAGTTGGTGTGACAAAGATGAGAGGATTATTTCATGATGTGATTTGTAGTTGATCCCTTCCAACATATAGGCTTGGGAGAGAAGTGGACTTGGAATGTGATAGTTGCGTAAATGTATTGATGAAAATTGTTATAAAAAGAGGTAATGTCTTTAATTTAATGTGATGATTTTGAAAATATTTTATACGTAGAAGATAACTGATTTAGTATTGCATACCATTTGTTTGTATGTTATTACTATCGTTTTCTGTTAATGTTAGGATGTAGGGCGTCAATTCTGGCACTTGTTTTTATCTTCTCTAGAAGACTTGTGTATTTAGGCGCTCCTACTTTGACATGCATATGTTGTCCAGCATGGCAGAGGGGTAGGAATTGTTGTCTTTCCCTGTCTTGTTTAATTGTGGCCTGGCGTGAGCTAATGCTAAAAAATTGTATTAATTCTCTCCTGGAACTTTTTTCTATTATTGTTGTACTGATTAGCAGTTACTCCTCAGTAGTGTCTCCGTAATGGATTTGCTGGTGGGTGGAGATTGATGTAGGGTTGCATGTAGAGGTCCATTTACATTCTAGAGAGTTTAGTTGTGGCTATGCTACGACTAAGTTATTTTGCTGAGTTTGTTTCTCAAACTAAGTTATTTAGAACGTTTACTTAATTTACTCTCGACATGTCCAGGATTCTCTTCAGAAAGACTTTGGATTGAAAACAGGGGAGATGCTATGGAATTATAGTCGGGGGGTGGACAATCGTGCAGTTGGGTTGATCCAGGTTTGACAGAAACAAAATAACCACATAATTTTTCTTTAACTTCCAAGTGTTGTTTTGCTGATGTGAATTCGAATTTATTTTGTTTTGTTTTCTTTTAGCTCTTTTGTTTTGTTTTCTTTGTTTAAATACAATAATAAATATATTCCTGCATTCGATTATACTGTACTGAATATACTAAAACCATTCAAAATCTTCACTCTAGGGTAGACAACGCAAACTATCATTGTGATTTGCGTTGTAAAATGATAAAGACATTATAATATGTCTATATAAATAGGATTTTATTAGTCTTTTGGTGTCATTTTACTATTGGTTTAGGGCTTCTATATGTGCCCATTAATGTTGCTTCCTGAACTATTGTAAACTTTGACAAAGTCCTTTTGACATAAATCATGATAAAGATGCATTATTTTGTCTCACTACCACCTTTATATTTTCCAAATAAGATTATCTCCGAACTGTGGCCTAGTTTTGCTGTCTAGACTTTCTTACATTGTCTCATAATTTCATATTTTTCATGTTTACCCTGCTTATGGTTCAGGAAAGCAAATCCATAGGAGCTGAAGTGAATTGGGGTGTTCGGTTCAAGGACTTTAAAGATGTGGGTAACGTAAAGGGTTGCGTGTTTACACATTTTAGACGAAGAAATACATATGAACGAATTAATAACTAATACTTTAGCTATTACAGTGTCAATGCTTTCTCTCGAACCTTTGTAAGGAGGTTTCATTACGATTGCATGGATGTGGAGTGCAGGGACGCACCTTTACCCTCAAGGTAGATTCTCTTTCTTTTGTATTCAGTAAGAAATATTATTGAGTTATTGTTCCTTCAAGATATGGATGAGATTTTTCCTTCTCCATTTATGAGAAAGTGCTATTAGCAATTCTTTTATGTGATGTATTGATTTAGATAAAAAAACGAAGGAAAGATGCCGATGAACCGACAAAGTATATGGGCTGTGGAGATTGTGAAAACCTGAGCCACTCGTTGACGGTATAGTTGTCTGACAAATACCTCCCATTCCCTTTTCATGAATGGATTAGGTTCTATCACCATGTTCATGCTATTGTATAATGCTTGTTTATTAATTATGTGAACTTTGGCTTCTAAAGTTTTAAGTTTTTTATTGTACTAGGTTCCTGATGCCACTGATGACCTGGAAATTCTTCAGAGGATTGCAAAGCAGCTTTTTGGGTTTTTTGTCATAGGTAAACTAGGCGTAATTATGATTTTTCAGTTAATAGTAACATTTCTGCTTGCCATCCTGAACCACAGTGTCATTAATATATTATATTGTTTCAGCAACATTTCTAACATTAAGTTGGCATAAAAGTAATACCGTTGGCTTCTTTCCCCATATATTTTAAATACTTTCTAGTTTTCCTTACCTTCTGGACTGAAAGATGTGCCTTTTTTAATTGAGTTAAATACATATTATTTTCTTTATGAATCTCTATGTTATCCTATTTTGTCATGTAGATGTCAAAGAAATTCGTGGTATTGGTTTACAAGTTTCGAAGCTTCAAAATGTGGATATCTCTAAGCAAGGTAAGTTCGTTATGATTTTCAGATACTATTGATGTTGCTTCTGTGGAAATGAAAATATGTATGAATAATGAAGAGAACTAGAGGGGACCTCGATGGATGAAAACAATTTCAGTGAGCAAATCAGAAACTATTTTAACGAAGAATATTGAAAAAGGGTGCTTTTGGGGAGTGATCCCTCAGTGGTGGACATTGGTTTTGTTAGGAAAAGGAATAATAATCCTTCACGTTGAGACACAAGATCATGTTACTTCCCTCATAAATAGTCAACTTTATCGAGATCTATAATGGATGTGTTACTGTAGTAACCGAGAAGATCTTTCAGAAATTTTTGGGGAAAATCTTTGACGCAGTCCAAAGAGTTCAACACAGGAAATTCATCATCAACCCTTTCCTTTTAGTCAAAGCCTTATTGAAATGTACAGTGGAGGATAATGCTTGGTTGCTTTGTTTGAATAAACGATGTTCCTGAAACCAGGAAAGTGAATTCAAAATTTTATTGAATATTGATAACTTGCTGAATAAGAAAATACTGCAAAATGCTCCAAGTAGTATAGGAAAGTTTTCTACACACCCATTTATTAGATCAACATGAAATCGCTTTGAAAGCTGCGATCCATTTATTAACATCTTCATTCCGACACTCCTTCACTAAGCTGTAATTTCTAGATAGGCAGTGAGGGGCTACTGATATCTAATTATATATCTTCCTAGAATCTAATATATGATCCACTCGAATTTTGAAAGAAGTATCCATTTCATATTTAAAAGAGAAGTAATTAAACAAATGCTTGCAATTTGCAAAAGAAAATAAGGAATTCTTTGCCAAATTTTTATGTATACATTTAATTAAATAATAGGTGGATTATTTTTGGGCCGTTACCTTTTGGCACTTTTTTTTTTTTGGTGGAAAAATTGGTTTCATGTGAGTGTGTTTTCTTCTGAAGGGATGAAAAGAAATTCTTTGGACGCATGGCTTCATTCGTCTGGAACGACAAATGTGGAAAATAGTACTGGTCCTTTGGTAAAGGAAAGGGCTAATATAGGTACGGGAGTTCATTTTCCAATGGTCTTTATTTCTTCTCTTTTTTACTTTTAGGATTGATGTACTTCTGTTCTTTTCCACTGAATCGACTCTTTTAAGTTGAAGCAATGATTGGCGGGAATCATGCTAGCTCAACAGCTGTATTTTTCTTTTCTTTTTCCTCCTGTGACATATTGATATGTTAGTGATAGTAATACTATCTGATTCCATGAGATAGGTGGTGGTTAGGGTCACAATCGCACTTGTGTGGCAGTAGGATAGCGATTGTGCGGCACTTGTTCTAATCCATGAATGAACAAGTCAACCATGTGAAATTTGGACTTTGCAAACAATATTGGCGTATGCTTGAGTCTCAGGTCACGTTTGAGAGAAATGTTTTAGAAAACGTGAGCGATAAAGAAACCAATGTTATAAACTAAAAGGAAGTAGGCAACAACAACGGCTTTGATAGCATATAACCTAGGTAGGAAGATTTGACAACTAGTCACATCCCCCTATAGTACATTTTTGGGATATTTTAGCCCTGGTAGGTGTAAACATAGTTTGGGTGACCGGTCATACACTCCCGTATTGACACAAATAATAGTAAAGGCCTATCTAGCATGAAAGCAAGTAAAAGGAGTTTGGAACGGGCATGCGGTTATGGGCAACACGTCCTGGACAAGCATGACCGAGACATTTGACATGCGGCTATAGGCACCCCGTCTTAGACAAGCATGACCGTGATAATTAGCATAGCTCTTCTAGTCATAAGGATTAGTACTTGCTTACCTCGTGAGCAGTTCAACCCTAGGAATGATCCTAGAAATCTTGTTGTGAGGCATCAGTATTTCTATATTTGCATGTAAGAACTAGGAATTGAGATCAGAAAATAACATGCAAATATGGAAATGCTGATGCCTCACAACAAGATTCCTAGCATCATTCCTAGGCTTTTCTATTTTGTCTTCTTTACTTGCTCTAGAAGTGTCCCTACAGGGTTCCATGTATGGATGTGTGCTCATGTGACGCATATAATCTGTGTACCTTAGTTCTCACGTGTTTATTACTTGTCATACTTCGTTCGTTTATGTATTCTAGTTAAATTAGGAGCCACATTTAACCTCGTCATTCATTTCAAATCTTCGGAAAAGGAACGACACCTTTTCCTAAGCATTTATGACCACTATCCCTATACTGATCTTTTGCATACGACTCTTTAAATTGTTTTAAAGGTGAAGCTTCATTCTTACTTTGTTATAATAATCTTTACAGATAGTGAGAAACAGTGTGACTCTGGAGCTTTAGTTCAGTTATCTGCTGATCCTACAAGCCATCTGATTCAGATGGAGAATAACCAGCTCCACTGTGAATCTTTGAACCCTGTTACTGCTCCACCTCTGTGCAATCTGGATATTGGAGTTATAGGGAGCCTACCTCCTGAACTCTTTTCAGAGTTAAATGAAATCTATGGTGGAAAACTAGATGATCTCCTAGCTAAAAGCAGATATAAAAGTGAAGCTTTCTCGTCTTCTTTAAGGGTTTCGTCTCTAGGACCAGGAGAAGGTGAAATTTATCTATGGAGTAGCTTATTGTTCGGTTTTTGTAACTGATAAAGTTGCTGATTTTTTTTTCTCCCTTTTCTACTGTCAATCAAATGAAGGTGATAGACTTACTATATCAGATGTCCAAGAAAACAAAACACAGTTGGAAAATAAGGTATTATTTAATGGACACTTTGGAATATATCTCATATTTTTCGTGTGCTATCATTCAGTATTTAACAATTATGCTACAAGTTGATTATGCCTATTTTTTTGTTGTTTCACTCTTTTTTTAATCTGAATGAACAGTTTACTGGGGTGAGAGAAACACCCTTCAATTCATTCATGTACTTATGTGCTTTTTGTTGTTTTTGGTCCTGTGCAGCACATTGTTGAACGTTCCCCACCTGCACAGATTTCTGGGGAAGGATTGTGCAATGTGGTGACTCCTATACCTGCCTCTGGATCTCATAGAATTGATTTACTACCTTCATCTCTAAGTCAAGTAGATCCGTCAGTATTACAAGAGCTACCTGAACCACTGAGGGATGACATACTTAAGCAACTCCCAGCACACAGGGGAAAAGAGCTTTCTCTAGAACATTCAGTAAAAATTCATCACGAATCTTGTGATGCCACTGCCAGTACGTCTGGCTCAATAGACTCTTTCACGGAGAATGGTCTTTGGTCTGGGAACCCTCCTCTATGGGTTGATAAGTTTAAAGCCAGTAATTGCTTGATATTACAATTTCTTGCAGAGACGTATACAGAATCGGGGTCACCCAAAAATCTGTATGGGATTTTGCTGAGGACTTTATCTAAATCTTGGCATCCTCCAGTTCCGGAATCTGATGGTTGGGATGGTGCTATTTATGGTTTATGTGAACTTCTTAAGCAGTACTTTAAGTTAAAGATAGAGTTGGACATCGAGGAGACCTATGCTTGTTTTCGTCTTCTTAAGAGGTAATTTTGTATGTTTGTTGAGATGACCTGGTGATGCAGGCTTGAAATTTTGTGCCTCTGTTTCAAGTGGTCTTGCGTTGCTATCTGGTTTTATGATATTTATCATCCACCCTTTTTATTCTTCTTTTCTGGAATTTTAGACATGACCATGCTGATATAATGTTGGAATTACATCAGTTCTAGTCTTCATTGTGTTATCCTTTGTTTTTGTCTCAGGTTAGCGATGAAATCCCAGGTTTTTCTGGAAGTCTTCAACATTATCAATCCTTACCTTCAGGTTATTGCCTTAAAATGCTAATTGAGATCTTTGTTTCTTTTTTTTGATAAAAAGCCAATTTTCATTGAGAAAAAAATGAAAGAACATACAAAAAAACAAGCTCACAAAAGGAAACACCCTAGAGAAAAGGGTGTTTATCCAAAGTATTGATTCTTCCATAGATAACCTACCAGACATAGAGCTTCACCTTCCGAATGGAAGCAAGATCTATGGGAAGAACCCTCAGGGACTAGGGCTCCAAATATACAGTTCTCTTATCCCGTCTAAGTTCAAAGTTCCCCAATAAAGAAAGGATAGTCATAACCTCTGTCGTTCCCTTTTGGACAAAGAACGACGGAACTCGAATGAAGGGGAGAGAACTCCCAGAATGAATCAAGACATCAATCACACAACGATTTTTCAGTTTTAAATCAATGGTTTTTCATGTCAATAGTGCCCCTTTTTAGTTTTTGGTATCGTGCTTGAAAATGAATGAGTAGAGATGTATGGTTAACCAACATGTAGATTAGGTGATTCTCATTCTGCATTTGTGGGCAAGTGGAAGTGAATCAAGGCCTTTTAGAGTTTTACTAGATCCGCACACAAGACACTCACTAGCAAACAAAATTATAATTAGTGACCAGGCATTAACACAAAAGATTCTTTCATACATAATTTAACAGGCTAAATTATGTAGCTATAACATCTTTGTTTCTCTATTGAAGTTGTTAATTTTTTTCTGGACTCATTCTCATTGCACTTCAAATCATCAGGGAGCGGTCAATGAATTCTACGGCGGAAGTTTGAAGGGTAAGATGCTTTCAATAATTCAGTGACGCATATTACAACTTTCATCATTTAACAATCTTTAAACAAGTAATGTCTGTCGTTAACAATATACTTCAAATTGAATCATCAAGAAACTATTTTTGCTTTATCTAAATCCTATGACTTGAATGGATTGAAGTCTTACTTGTTCTTACAATTGTATGAAGTATAGGTTAAATGTTCATAGGATAGGTGATGAAGTTAAGCTGTGGAGAACAAAGTATCTGCTTCTTCAGAAATTTCCTTTGGCATGGTAGTAAAGACAGGCCCAGGCGGTTCCCATCTCACTAAATGAAAACAAGGTGGTCTGGGTATTTGTAGATTAAAACACAACAATCTCAAGCCCTTCTAGCAAAGTGGATATGGCGCTTCCAAGCTGAAAAAGTGGCACTTTGAGAAGAACTATTGCTGCCAAATATGGTACCTTCCACTTAACTTTTTCATTGGTGTAAGGTCCAGAAATTTGGGAAATATAAATGTTGGGTGGTCAGTCTAATGGCGGTAAACAAAATCACCCCCGAGTGTCTGGCCCATAGAGTATTGTGACTTTCTTAGATGAGCTTCTTCCTCAATTTTCTCGTTCTCTGGACATACAGTTTGTTTCCTTTTGTCAGTCGAAATTCCCTCTTTGCGTTCATCTAGATCGAGTGTGCGCGTTATTGTGCGATTCTAACGGATGTGGAGATATATCCCAGGTCCAACAAGATGGAAAACCGTGTTAGAATGAGGAATGAAAGAGGAGATGATACACGTGTTAAATATCAAATTTTAATTTATTTTTTTTGTAAATGATGTTGAATATTATATTATATTTTTATTATGAAATAAATTATTTCCAACAAACGAAAATTAAAATAAATGACAGAAATGGTGGCAGATTATTATTATTATTATTTTATCATCATTCTTTCAAAGCAAATTTTAGTCAAAACGAACAAACATGGGTTCTCACAAGGTTAGTTGTTGTGCATTAAAATCATTTATCAAAAGGGTTGAGAGTGATGTTTTAACCTAACTCTGATCGGGCTTGACTTGGTCAACCCTAAAACTGTAACACAAACAACTAACCATTTCTAGTTAGTTATTTATTGGTCAAATTTCATTCTAGTCTAATCCTAATAATTTGTATATTTTCTATTTGAGTACAATACCATTTCTTTTTTCTTTTCACATTGTCTAAACATTTGCTATGTACTTTCGAATGAGTCTAGACTGTAATTTAACTTAAGTTGTGTTGTATTCTTCTTGCACGACCTAAAATTTAGCAACTAATGTGAGAGTCCCACATTGATTGGGGAGGATAACAAATAAAGACGTGGAAACCTTCTCTTACCAGACACGTTTTAAAGCCTCGAGGGAAAGCCCAAAGAGGACAATACTTGCCCATGACCACATGCTCATGACAAGCCAAATCTTTTATGTCTTTTCATATTCTAGTATTTTATTTTTGTATTTCTAGGGAGTATGATGTTTCAGAAATATCATGTCTATGTCTGTCAAACATGAAATGATTCAGAATGTACTATAGGAGATACGACTAGTTGTCAACTTCTCCCTACCCGAGGTTTATACTGTGAGCCGTTGTTATTTCTTTCTTGCTCGCTTATATAATGTCTCTTTCAAAAATATCTCTTTCGAAAATCTCTCTCTGCCTTTGTTTTCCAAAACCTTCTCTTAAAACTGAAGTCAGAGGCTCGAGCATACGTCGTTTGGCCGTAGACGACACAATAACGAATTGGCTTAGCTCACTTGTCGTTAGAAAGTAAGTGTCGCACCATTGTGACACTAAAATGGCGGTTTAATAAGAAACTTTTCAAGCAAACAAAACCCACGAATCAAAAGTGCCACTCATCTCTCTACTCCAAAACAATCATCAAAATAAACAAGTCCAACAACTCAAACCCCTAAAAACAGGAAAAGAACAAAAAAAAAGAACATCTTTTCACATCTATTTCTTTCCCATCAAAAAAAAGAACTGTCGATTTACAGCTTCTTCTGCTCTGTTTCTGATTCATTTAACTCAAAAAAACACCAAAACTATGTACACATCAAACTCCAAAACCCTCCTTCCTTCTCAGAGCTTCCTCCCCATAGCCATGGCCGGCGACCAAAAGTCCGCCACCGTACAGTTCGCCAAATGCAAGCTGCACTCCACCGGAATCAAACACAGCCCTCTCCCTTTCATCTCCCCCTCTGTTTCCCCATTTCCTCTTCCCTTCAGCGAGACAAAGCGAAGAAATGGTTTAAAATCAACGAAGAACAGAAAGAAACCTCTGTTTTTTGAAACAGAGTGCTTACCAGCTGATTCTTGTCCAGGTAAGGACTGTACAAGACTTGAATTTGTTCGTGTAAAAATTTGATGTAACCCATTGCCTCGTGAAGAACTGATGCTGTGTCTGTCTGTTTTTGAAGCCATCAACATTCAAAAATTGATATCAAGTCCTTGAAAATGGAAAAAATGAAATGAAAGTAGATACTCTTTTTTTTTTCTGCAACCTTGCCGAACGGCGAAACCAATTGTTGTAGCGCTGTGATTCTTTCTCCCAGCTTCTCCTTCCTCTAATATCACCAAATAAACAAAACCCATTTCATAAAAACAGAGAAAAAACAAGAACATGGCAAGAACTGACTGACCTTTGCATGTCCGGCAGAACAGGGAGCTTCAGGTTTGGTCTTTTTTGAAGCTTTCTGGTTCGACAGTGGAGCTGGTTTAATGGCGGTTGTTTCTGGGTTTGATCCATTTTTTCTCTTTACGGAATCGCTGCATGCGTGGGCTGATCTAAGCCCCAGCTGGGGATGTTCTTGCTCTTGTTTGGTGCCGAAACAGAGCATCTTGGGGGGGTTTTCAATGGCGAATGATGAAGAAACAGAGTACTCAAAGATTTGGTGATGAACATGATGATGTTTATCAACATCGATCTCATCATATTCATCATGATCTGCGGAGAATAGAAGCTGAGAAAAAGTGGTAGCTGCTGCTGTTTTTGGGTCCCGACCAGAGGATTGATTTTCCGCCATTAATGTGTTGGAAAGAAAACAGAGCCCCAGATAAAAACAGGGTGAAATCGAGCTTCTGGTGTTTTTAAAAGTGTGAAGAACATCAGTGGGAGAAAAAAACGGAAGCTTTTTATGTTTTTTTTTTTTGTTTTTTGTCTCTGTCTCTGTCTCTGTTTGTGTGCGAGTGAGAAGCAGGGGATTATTGTGGTTTTGGTTAGAAATGGAGTGTGTGGAGGGCTTGGAAAGTTCCGAGATTTTGGTTTTTGGAGCGTTTTGGTCAAATGTTTTGGACCCGAGATGGCTGTGGATTTCGATGTCCGAAGTGGAGGCAGAGGAAGCCATTGCCATTGCCATTGCCACTGCCACGGTACTCTGTTTTTTATATGAGGCTCGTGGGGAAGAACACTCGCTTTTGAGTTTCTTTTTAATTTGGTTCTTTTGTTTCTACTTATGATTTAATTGTGTGTGTATGTGAGTCTCTTTGTTTGATGATTTGGTTTGATGTACGAGACGGAGGGAATTAGTGGGTATAGGACGTGGCAGTGTGTGAATGAATGAACTGAGACCATGTTCGAGTGAGAGCGATCTCGAGCACATGATGGTTAAGGAGGATTAAAAAACAGAAAGTCACTACCAATATCAAGAAGGTGCATTTTCTTGGCTCAATTATAGAAACTCTAAAGTTAGCGTGTTTTGCTTAAAGCAATTCTATGTTAGGTGGTCGTGAGATCCTACATGAGTTGGAGAGGGGAACATAGTATTTCTTATAAAAATGTAGAAATATCTTCTTAGTAAACGTGTTTTAAAATTGTGAGGCTGATGACGTACATAATGGATCAAAACAAACAATATCTATTAGCAATAATCTCATGCTGTTAGAAATGGTATCAGAACTAGACATCCGGTAGTCTGCCGACGAGGATGCTGGACTCCCAATCAGGTGGATTGTGAGATCTCACATTAGTTGAAGAGAATAACAAATCATTTCTTATAAAAGGTGCAAAAACATCTCCTCAGTAAACACGTTTTGAAACCATGAAGTTGATAACGACACGTAACAAGCCAAAATGGATAATATTTACTAGCGGTGATCTCAAGTTGTTACAAATGGAATCAGAGTCAGACAACAGGGGGTATGCCAGCAAGGACGTTGGGCTCCCAAAGGAGGTAGATTGTGAGATCTCACATCGATTGAAGAGGGGAACGAAACATTTTCTTATAAAAGTGTAGAAACCTCTCTCTAGTAGATTTATTTTAAACCACGAGGTTGACAACGATACATAACGAGAACAACATCTAGTAGCAATGAGTTACATGGCATCTTAAGAATTTCACTAAAAAAAAACATGTTAAAAGTACTCATGTTTATGTATAGAGATAGTTTCCACTTTTAGAAGTAAAAAATACTGTAACGTGACCATGTCGCAAAGACGAAAATAGCCTTGACTCTTAGAGGTAAGAAATAAGTAACGTAATTATGTTGTAAGAGACAGTAAAAAAATATCGACATCATCAAATATTGGATCCGAATTTCGAATCCTAGGTAGGTCAGTAAAATAAGGTAATATTATAATATTAGAGGAGGGGGGTTGGGGTGCCGACATTTGGTGGGATTAATTCATAGGATGCCGTGTTTCCCCGACACCTCGACGGTTGAATGCTCTTATTTTCTCTAGCCGCCCTCCAATGTCTCGGCCACTGCGACGGCCCTACCTCCGCCTGTCCTTACTTGCCTTTTTTTTTTTTTTTTTTTTTTTTTTTTTTTTTTTTTTTTTTTTTTTTTTTTTTTTTTTTTTTTTTTTTTTTTTTTAATGCCACCTCCTTAATTTTAATATTATTTAAGTGAAAAGTTGAAAATTAATTAAAATATAATTTTTATAAACTTAATTTTGTATTTGAAATTTGAGTTAAAACTCAAATATTCTTAAAATATGATGAAAATTTAAAATAAGTATAATAATAAATGGAAAAGCGGGGTCGATCTCGTCCAGCAGCTTCCCGTGGAGCCTCCTATGGATCATCAGGTCTGCTCAGGGAAGGAGGGAGAACTTCCAGAATAAGCATGACGTAAGCCTCTGTCTATGTATCGACTGTCAGACCCATAACAACACTAAAATGGACTTATATGTTCGAAAACATCTTAGTTGCACTAGCAATCAGTTTATCTTCTTTGCCAACAAAGCTACAACACTGTTTGGTAGTAATCACTCGTGTGCATCATGGTGTTCTCTGACTTGTTAGTCCTCTCTTCCATGACGTTATTTACACTATACGATACCATGAATCTCGACGGGTGATTGTCGGTGTTGTGCTCGTTGTGAGGTAACTCAATAGTCTTTTCTTCTAATCTCCCTCGTTTTTCCTCTATATCATGTTATTTTTCTTTGTTGGTATCGGGAAGAACGTGTAGGGTGAGGGTGCGAGAATTCTGACGAGTCGTCGGAATTCTCATCCCCTTTTTTCGGCGACCTAGTTTTTTTTTTTAATAACAATAAATAGAAACAATTTTTTTATATATATACTAAAAATTGGTAAAAATAACAATAAATAGAAACAAATCAATTATTGGATGAATTTCAAAGTAACTGAAAAAGGGCTAAGACTGGTGTCAATTGTCGAAAGAAAGGAGAAGAAGATTCCAATAATCGCGGGCCTCCACACGATAACCTCCAAACTCCTCGATCATTGTATGAATGCGACGACGATCTTTCTTGGCTGCTTCGATTGGTTGCTCGATTTAGGTATTCCACTCTCTTCGTTTTGATTTTTTAGGAGTGATCACAATTTTGCATCGGTTTTTTTTTTTTTTTTTTTTCTGTTCTTTTTCACAATTTCTTCACTTCATTCGTTTGTTTGATTTCCAATCCACTCGAGAATAGCAATGCGTTTTTTTTTTTCTTATTCGTTAGCGATGGAAATTTAGTTGCTGAACATGATATTGTCGATCAACATTTTCGCGGGCTTTGAATTTTATCATTCGATGTGATTTATATGGGATTATCATAGATGAAGAGGATTCACGTTCTTCTTCGATGTGATTTATGTGGATTATTAGAGATTTGAACTTCTATGTGGTGGCCGGGAACTGGCTGACCTACTCTCCAAAGATTCATAACTGCTTCTTTTCTGATTTATTATTAATTTTTGTAGGTTAAAATAGTTGACCATTTTGATTGTAATGTCCATGAGTTGGTTTATTTAATATATTTTTTCTTTCTTTTCTTTGCTCTTTGTTTTAATGTATGTAGGAATCTCTTTATCAATTCAATATCTGTTTGGGTTTACAGGGATGGAGTTGCTATCATGAGGAAAAGGTGTTTTGAAAGTTTACAATTTCGATTTTATGTTTAGCCATTTGGGTGAAAAGGAATAAGAAGATTTTCAGGAACATGTTAGAATTTTCAAAATGTTTTGGATTGAATTCTAAAAACATAAAGCCTTTTTTCTTTGAGATTTTAGTATGATCCCATGATCTCGATTGCTTTTGTTGTTGTAATTACCTTGTTCAATATGTTTACACAGATTTTATGAATATAATGTTGAATTTGCGTTAGTATAAATGTAGAGTCGAATTGTTTGGTTCTTTTATGTTCAGATTTTGCTTTCTGCCACTCTTTTCATCATGATTCATGTCGTGAATGACTCGTTCTTGGCATTGATCTTAGTGTATTATTAATGTCTGAGGTCAAATTGGAAGACTCTTAGAACTATTGCAATAAAAATTGTGGGAAGATTTGGTGTTGCATATAGAACTTAGTTCTCACCATCCCTGGATTAGGATCTTGTTGCTTGAAGCACCCTGAGCTCGTGGTATATACACCTTTTGAAGTATCTTTATGTCCTCTGTCTTTGGCTGTAAAGATAATGCAACAATCTCTACACTGTTGGACATTTGTTATACTTGTATTGAAATATGTGATAATATGTTATAAATTTGCGTTATAATTCATGCTTTCAATCACTGTAGAGGGTATCCATCAGCTCGTGTTATCCTCATGGGTCATTGTTAGGAATCCAAAGACAAAAAAGATATGAAAGCATTAAAGATTGTTTTGCAATATCAATGAAAAATTGCAATATCAGCAGCCTTCTCCCTCTCCTCCTCTCATAAAGTGTGAGACCCCACATTGGTTGGGGAAGAGAACGAAACATTCTTTATAAGGATGTGGAAACTTCTCCTTAGCAGATGCGTTTTAAAAACCTTGCGGAGAAGTCCGAAAGAGAAAGCCCAAATAGGACAATATCTACTAGCAGTGGACTTGAGCCGTTAAAAATGGTATCAGAGTCAGACACCGAGCCATATGTTCGAGAGGAGACTAAATCCCGAAGGGGTGGATTATGAGACCTCACATTTGTTAGGGATGAGAACAAAACATTCTTTATAAAGGTGTGGAAACCTCTCCCTAGCAAACGCGTTTTAAAAACCTTGAGGGTAAGCTCAAAAGAGAAAGCCCAAAGAGAACAATATCTATTAGCGGTGAGCTTGAGCTGTTATTAGTGCTATGTCCCGGAAGAAAGATTTAAACTTTCTTCCCACTTGATTTGTTGGTTGGTTTCAGGATCCATACTTAAAACAAAGTCTTCTTTGGAAATTTATAAAGAATCCAATCTAGAATGTTACTGTGGAGTGCCTGCAAAAGTAAGAATGTCCAAAGTAAGCATATACGGACTTAAGAAACTTGGTACTTAGTTTACTTCGTCTCCTTTATGTTTATGTTCTGAACACTGGCAGTAACGTGGTTTCTTTCATTGGGCTGATGAACCCGAGCCATCTGATGATCGACACGTCAATGAACTAAACTTGATCCACAACGTGTGTATTTGTCTACAAGAAAGATTTGACGAAATCAAAGAGGAACGCGCCAATGAGACAACAGAATGGGAAAGGAAAAAGGCTGAGCTAATGTTGATCAACACTGTCATGCCGTTCCAAGTCCCAATTTTCGTTTGAAAGGTTAAAGGTTCTCAACGTCAAGGATAGTTTGAAGAGTAATATTGTAATTTTTGAAATAAGACGGGTATTTCGATGAAACCATTTTTTGGATAGAGGTGTTTGAAAATATTTGGTATCTGCTGACAGGTATTGTTAAAGACAGGTATCTCACCACAAATTACAAAAACAGAGCTGTGCACAAAGTTGGAACAGAACTACTGCGCCAAAAAGCTTATATGATTGAACTTTTGAGTCCGACAATTAGTGAGCTATTAACAGACTATGCTTGCACGATGAAAGCATATGCCTTTTATTTTCTGGCAACTTGCAAACTTAGTGTGAAGGTCCCTTTTGTGGTGTAGGCATTGATTATGATAGCAAGCGGGTTTTAACTGTTTTTAGTGGTTGATAATGTTAATGGTGAGATCCCACATCGGTTGGAAAGGAGAACGAAATATTTCCTATTAGGTAGTAGATACGTTTTAAAATTATGAGGCTGAAGACGATACGTAACGAGCCAATATCTGCTAGGTGTGGGTTTGGGATGTTACACCATGCCTAAGTGGACACGAGCATTTCAATTTTATCCTTCAACAAATTTAAGATTGATTTGTTTTGGGTTTTCCATAAACTATTTAAAGTTGACATTAAATAGGTCGCAAAAGACGAATTCGATTTCCACCCGTGCACAACACAAAGTGGATTGAACTTTAGAGAACATTTTGTGCACATATTGTTTTGTTGCTAAGACAAGGACCATATAAGCCAACAACAAGGAGAGGAATAAACTGAATCGAGTCGGAAATTCTTAGAACATATAAAAAAAGAGTTTAGAACTTCCACACGATCGAGAATATGAAAGGTTTTTCGAGCCCTAATCTCACTCTCCAAATTCTCGTGTGGGTGTAGCAACCCTACAGGAGATTAAGATCGAGATTCGAATAATCTAACATCTTATATCATACGAGATAAGATATTTATGTTGTTAGAACATATAAAAAAAAACATCAACTAAAGTGTAAGTGTAGTTAATTAGGGTTTCTCAAACTATATATATATATATATATATATATTATCAAGGAGTGCAACCCACAAATTCTCGTGTGGGTGTACAAATAATCTAACGGTCCACAACTGAGAGCACAATATCTCGAAAGAAAATTTTCGAATGCCAAAGATGCGAAGTTGCACTCTACTAATTTATGGAATAATCATGAATTTATAATTAAGGAATAACCGGTAATTAGTATGGAAAAGGCTAAAATAAAGTCACTGAAGGTTATGTTTAAAATATCATACCTGTTGTGTTCGTTAAACAGTCACATCGATAGAATCTGAGAAGACGATGGCTTGGCGCTCTGGATCGCTTTCTCGGACGTTAATGTCCACTGCCCGCTCTTCATCTTCCCGGTTAACTTCATCGGCTCTTCAACTCCTGCCGCCGCCGGTCACTGCTCCTCGGCGCCTGCCGGCCCGCTAATTCTCTGCGGCTTCCAGGTTCCCTTCCCCTATCATTGCTTCTTTTTGTTGCTAAACTGAAAACGCTAGCCACGAATGTTTTCACGTAGTGCCTGGTTGTTCCGTTACCTTTTTTCGTGGTTTATTGATACTTAACTGGCTGAGAATTATTTTTGCAGATTTGGAATCTTGAGAATTTTTTCTTTTGTTTTGTAGTTTAATTAGCTGATTAAAAATTGGAGAGAATAATCAGAGCAAAGATGTATTCGATATACGGATGGTTCTTGTGTATAGATTTTTTGGCCTTCCATTTCATAATTTAACGCTTGTTTTTTTGCGGTTACTTGTAGAAAGTAGATGAAACAGGAAGTGACCACTTCTGTTCTCTTTTCCTGCATCATGACCCCGGAATATATTATTGACTGGAATTGTTTGCATATGATATGACGAAATTGGCGTCAGAATCTCAAACGTGGAAAGTTATTTTACTGTAAAATTGTAAGTGTGTGCCTTCCTTAAACTTAGTGTTGTGTCTATAATAGATCTACGAACTCTTAACTGTGTCTAATAAGAATTTGGATTTAGGTCTTTGATTTGTCAATTTTATGTTTAATAAAACTCGAATTTACTAACTTATTCATACAAAATTGAAAGTTTAAAGACATGTAATGCACTGTTTTAAATTGTACAACCTATGTCCAAAGCTTGATATATACCACAAACTTGTAACTCTACGTTTATTTTGACTTTATTTATTTTTGGCTCTATTCCATATTGGACATCTTTCTTTCTTTGTCGTATATGATATGTGTTTTTCCAATTTATTCCTATGAAGAAGATATCATTTCTCTATTCTCTAGGTAATAATGGATGTCGCTGAATTTTTGGGTGATCTGTTTGATATTATTTGTAATTCTGTGTTTCTTCATTCGTTTACCGTTTTTTTTTTTTTTTTTTTTTTCCTTCTTCATACTCTAGGAGATTGGGAGAATTGGGATGAATACAATCCTTTATGCCAACTTGCAGCATGACAGCAACTTCCTGCCTGACATCCACCTCACTGTCAATGTTCAGGCTTTTTTCTGCCGTCCCTGTCAAGTTCGCTAGTGGTTGCTTTGTGAGTCTTGCTTGTTCTAGGACACATTATATGCACAGTACAGTAGATTTTCACTCTCTTATTGTTACTTATCTTTGGCCTAGATCCTAGGGTCGCATTTCAATAGTTAAGTTTGCACAACAATGGTTTCTGTTTATGGAGTGGAAGGTAAAATTAGTCAAGAACGCCAAGTCTAGGTGATTAGCTTCTTCCGCACATTGCATTTGTGTGTTGGTTGATAAGATCTTAATAAGGATTTGGAAATGAATTGAGAAGCGGGAGTGGGGAAGATGGATTGTGCTCAAGGACATTCACTCATCCTGAGCTGGAGACTGATACAATTTTGTCGATTTTTCTTGTCCTCTTGTGCTTTTGATTTTGAATAATACATTGGATCCTAGTATTTTCCAACTTATATTTAGACTGGGAACCAGGAAATGAATTGAGAAGCGGGAGTGGGGAAGATGGATTGTGCTGAAGGATATTCACTCTGGGAACCAGGAAATGAATTGAGAAGCGGGAGTGGGGAAGATGGATTGTGCTGAAGGATATTCACTCATCGAACCAGGAAATGAATTGAGAAGCGGGAGTGGGGAAGATGGATTGTGCTGAAGGATATTCACTCATCCTGAGCTGGAGTGTGATACAATGTTGTCGATTTTTTTTGTCCTGTTGTGCTTTTGATTTTGAATAATACATTGGATCCTAGTATTTTCCAACTTATATTTAGACTGGGAACCAGGAAATGAATTGAGAAGCGGGAGTGGGGAAGATGGATTGTGCTGAAGGATATT
This sequence comes from Cucurbita maxima, assembly GCF_002738345.1. Classification (NCBI taxonomy): domain Eukaryota; kingdom Viridiplantae; phylum Streptophyta; class Magnoliopsida; order Cucurbitales; family Cucurbitaceae; genus Cucurbita; species Cucurbita maxima. Next base: position 629,701 of record NW_019272064.1, read on the forward strand.
CACTCATCCTGAGCTGGAGTGTGATACAATGTTGTCGATTTTTTTTGTCCTGTTGTGCTTTTGATTTTGAATAATACATTGGATCCTAGTATTTTCCAACTTATATTTAGACTGGGAACCAGGAAATGAATTGAGAAGCGGGAGTGGGGAAGATGGATTGTGCTGAAGGATATTCACTCATCTTGAGCTGGAGTGTGATACAATGTTGTCGATTTTTTTTGTCCTGTTGTGCTTTTGATTTTGAATAATACATTGGATCCTAGTATTTTCCAACTTATATTTAGACTGGAAACCAGGAAATCTAGCTGCTGGATCCTTGATGGCGATTGGCAGATAGGTTGCAATGCTAGTGTTAACTTATAGACAAATTTAAATAGTATTTTGTGCCATCATAATTTTGGGAATATAAACATAATGATTCAAGCAATGGAAATGGAGTGAGAACTTTTGGACCACTTAGAAAGTGTCTTTCTTTTTTCTTTCCTTTTTTATGGGAGGGTCTCGAGTCTTTGAAAATTACCTTTTGGACTAAATTTGAACTATGAGTTGTATGTGCAATTTTCCATACATCTTAAACTCCTTTAATTTAATGGAATTTATTTTGCCACACGTTTTCTATTTGCTGTGAGTTTCTCCACTTAAATATTTTGGATCAGACTTGCAGAAGGATAAGTCATAATAAATGCTAGTAAAATTGGAAAATGTGATCATGTAAAGAAATTACTAGAGATATCGCCTACCTCAACTCAACTAGAAGTTTCTGCATTTTCGTATTATTTCCTCATTCTCTGTTTAGATAAAATAGTGAGAATGTCGTGCTTATATCGCTTACTTAAAACCGAACACTCTGTGTAATTCTTTTCTCCATTTGGCTGATAAATCATGACATCACGTTAGGTGTTAGGTGTCTGTTTCATGGGTTCAATCAATATCGTTACCTTGTATTTTGGCAGAGAAACACTTGGAAGATAAAGTAATGACTTTGTTTGTTAACTTTTTTATTGCTTCTCACAGCTGCCGTTGGCCCTTTCAGGTACTTAAGTTAAATGGGATTAAACATGGCCATGTGCGGCAATATGCGGGCGCAGGGGACTCGTGAAGAGTTGTTACTTCAGGAACTTGTGCTTTGGAAATACGATAAAAGTGTTCGTAATTATATTCTTGATCAGAGCAGGGATTAAAGCATTTGCTAGATTCTTGTGTCATCGAGCTGTTGCTTCTCATTCATCATTACTCACTATTTCATTATTGATTTACAATTGAAAATAGAATTTTAAAAAAAAAAAATTGTTTTCCGAAGTCAATCAAACAGCCATCGAGAATTGGATGGATGTTAAACTTTGAATTTTCTGAGGTTGCGCTAACACTTGCTAATTTTCAGAGGTTGACCAGGTTGCAAGGAAACTTTGGTCTCAGTAGCCTTCCTAACTTTTGGATCCGCCGACACTTTATTCCCACGGCATTATGTGAGTATTGCTCATGTTTGTTGAATTCCAAATTGAAAACTTTATTCTTCTTCTTTTTGTATGGGAAACAAAACTTATATTAACAAAAGGCCCTACAAAAGGGGCAGATAAAATGTCCTATACCAAGCAAATGAGATTACGTAGAAGACTCCTAATTGGCAAAATATTTGCTGCATCAAGTCACCATTACAAAAATCCTTTGGTAAGGGACACCAGGTAGATGAGAAATCTAACTGGATCCTAGAAAAATTCATGACCCGCCCACTTGAAATTCTTGGATTTCTCTCAAAATCTAGATCCACTGCTACATTAGTTTAGATGGTTCACGAATGCCCATTGAAACAAATCCCCACCCTACTATTCTGGAGAACATACCAGCCAATATCCAAAATTTGGAGGAGCTTATTCTAGCTCAAGGCTGCAAACCGGCAGTGGATAAAAGAGATGGGACTAATCCTCTTCATTCTTCACCAACTAGGGAGATAATTTGCTAGTTCGGCAGCCTCTTTTGAACTCTACAACAAGTGCTCAACCTTTTTAAACGAAGACCCTAAGAAAAGTTCACTCCTTAGGAACATCACCTTCCAAATGAGACGGCCTACCAAACTGCAAGCTGTAACAATCACGAGCCCCCATCGAACCAGTGTGCAAAAAAGGATAGAAGTTTCTGGTTGCAATTACAGGAGAATAGACCAGGTGTGGGGAAGAGTTGCTGTGATTTGTTAGTTCTAAACCGGCTGCATGGTGATTATCCCTTGAAAACTAGTTAGATAAAATGGATTAGGGTAATTATCGTAGAGTTAAAAACACTGATTAGACAGTCGGTATCAAAAGGTGAATGAGATTGCCAGACAGAAATCTCGTTCTCTCGAAGCAAATATTAGTTTTGTTCGACGGAGTGGGTTTTCTTGTGGATGGAAATATTAGATCGTACATAAGTTTTTGTTGAGAAAGAGAGAATCCTCTAATGGATTCCCTTACTAGTACAGGAAAGTGGGAACTTGTAGCCCTGAGAGGTCATTCTATCAAAAGCCAAAGGTCAATAGAATAAGTGGTTTCATAATGCTTCTCCAACTGTGTTTACACAGGGTCTACCATTATATATATTGTCTTGAAAAAGGAAAAAGAAAGTGTTGCTACGCACCAGAAACTAAGATTTCTTATTGTTTGATGTGAAGTTTATATTGGATTAAGAATATTAATAGGTAAACATATTTAGTAAGCTGAGTTGTTTCAAAGAATTCTTATTTAAGAAAAGGGGAACTGAGGAAAGGTGTCGAAGTTGTATCTCGATATGGACCTGTATGGCTACTGATTATTCCCTGCATTGATGATTATAAATAAGCCTAAGGTCCTAAAGTGAAATAAGTGCCTTAGATCCCAAATCCAATCAAATCAGTGACAAGACAATCATTTGGATGAGTTATTGGTAACTGTTGAACTGGCTGATCATGTAGTATAGTGGCTTCTTGTCTTGTGGTGTTTTATTTTGGTGATGCCCATTTTTCACCAATAATGTGCTGATGCAGCCAGATTCCGTTTTGGGTAGGAATAAAGCACCAACATAAAGAAAAGCCCATTTTACACACTTCCTTAGAAAGAGAAACCAAATGCATTTTAACCCTATTCCTTCCATTTTTACCATTCTCCAATACTCTTGTCTGTAAAGCCCATTTTCACCCCCCAACAAAATATCAAATCAAAAAAGCACTAAGAAATACCACCACCACACCCACTTCTCGGTTGTCACTAGGATTATTGCTATGCTGCATATGACATTGGTGAAGCCTGTTTCTTTCAAGTGGGATTTTTTTAGCACTAAGTTATTCTATCAATGATAGATTTCCCCCCTTCTTTTGGTGCTATCCACACATCTTTAAATGGGGTAAAGAAAAACTTTAAATATTTGGGTATTGTCCTCTAAAAGTTATTCTTGTCTTATTTTTGTTTTAGTTTATTAAATGAATTGCTTTAAAAATAAATCATCTTTCTTACAAGTTACAGGATTGGTTAGATACTTTTTAAGAATTATGGACATGTTGTGATTGTTTCTAAGTTTTTTTTTTTTTTTTTTTATCTTGTTTCACACGGATAGACATATTTGAGCTGAGCTCGAATTTGTTTGCATTGAATTAGCTTAGTAACCAGGTAGTGGTTTAAAATTGATAGCTTAGTCACCCCTCCCAGCTGCCTAGTTCATGCTTGATAAAACTCAAAAGATCGTTCGTATCTGTAATGATTTGTGAGATTCTTCCACGAGAAGTTTCTAATACAATAAGCAATACAATTTTAGAGAAAACCAATATCTTTAGCTTCTCAAAAGCAAGACCAAAATGATTTGTTAACTTGGTGGGTAAGAATCAGAAATGGCAGGCAACTGAAACAGATTCTAAGATCATGATTTGACCATTATTGGCATATTATTTGGGATTGTCAACTGTAGGTGTTTCTGAGAGTTACTTCAAAAAGGAGACATCCATCTATAAAGTTATTGAGGCTAAGTTTGGAAAGAATATGGATAGGAGGGAAAAGATTGAGAAAAGAAACCAAAGCTACAAACGTTAATTATATGATCCAATGTCTCCTCAGCACCAGGCCTGACTAAGTGGGGCAAAACCAAATAGAAAAGAAGACCATAGCCCTGAAAAGTTATGGAAGATAGAGAAGAAGCAGCAGAACTAACAGCTACTACCCAAAAGCCAAGTGAATCAAGTCCCACAAGAATCAACAGAAATGAATCAACAGCAAATGAAAATCCTGCGAGAGGGTGGCTGAATTTGAGCTTGGGTGGGAATTTGCAGCCCTCCAATGGCACAAATGATTCTGATTCCCAGCCATTGATGAACAAGCCAAGCAGCAGTTCAGCTGCTGCAACTGCCAAGATGTTTTCTTGTAACTACTGTATGAGGAAATTCTACAGCTCACAAGCATTGGGAGGCCACCAAAATGCCCACAAAAGGGAGAGGGGAGCAGCACGAAGATACCAATTTCAAAAAATAATGGCGATGATGGGTCTGCCTCCATTAATGAATAATGCTGCTAATTTTATGGTTCGATCTTTGGGTGTAAGGCCTCATTCCCTTCTTCTGCAGAGACCAAACAGAGAACCCCTTGGCCATGGAGGATCTTCTGCAACTGTCGCAAGGTTCTACGGCGCCGCCACCTCCGCCGCCACCTCCGCCGCTGCCGCCTGCACGTTGGAGGATGATTTCATGGACATAACTTGGCCTGGAAGCTTCCGATTGAACACACAACAGCAAACAGATCCACCGATGAGCGAACCGCTGAAGCTTGATTTGAATTTAAAGCTTTAGTAATTGGGCATTAATATCAACATAGTTTAGTGGTTAAGGCAGGTTGTAAGTTTGAATTTTGACCTTCCTATTTGTAATGTAAAATGTAATATATAATTTATAAGAGGTTTTATTTTTATTATCGTCATCCTATTTGTAAGGTTAAATGTAGTAAATATATATATATATATTCTCAGGATAAATTATTGGAAGCTATTGGCGAACAGGTCCCATTTTATATATATATATTTTTTTTTTTAAAGAAACATTTATTAGTCTAAATGATGTTTATTACTTTCCATTTTTATAAATAACTTTTTTTAGTTGAGCTAAACTCAGAATTATGTTTCTGTTTGCTTAAATGTACAATTTATTATCAATGTTTTAAGGATAATTCTTTATACTTATTTGGTTTGAATGCTCAATTTTTTTAAAAAAAATACATTTAATTTAGCCGTTTTCTTTTTGATATGATGTTGAAGTGTGTCAAGTTTTGGACATATTTATCCCAATTACTCGATTGTTGATTTCATTAATGTAATTACTGTAATTTATTTAGTGGTTAGGTGGCTATTATTAGCCATTCATCATGCTAAGATTGGCTAACCCATGTTCAACCACATATAGGGCTACTATTGGCTTGGAGAACTTTATAGATGTCAGGGTCATTTTTATCCAAGATGTTCAAGAAATATGTAAAAAAAATATATTGTTCAAATTATCACAAAATGTTACAATTCATACCACATTAAAGAAGAATCAAGATTCATTTATTTTTGAATTGTTACAAATTTTAGATTAGTGATAATTTAAGGTTATCTCAAGGTGGAAGGTTTCATTCGAAATTATATAAATTCTATATGTTATTTTTGTGAAAAAAATTTAAAAATTATAGTAAAAAAACATTTTTGCTTTACTTTAATAGAATTAGAATGCAAACGCCTCCCCGAAGCCTCAAACTAAGTCCTACAAGGGCGGCCGTCGGCACCACTAAACTAAGCTAAAAATGCCGATGTTTATGCCTAAACCTGATTACTAATAAAAAATATTCTAAAGCTGGGCCTATGCTAAATCAACCCATGATTATGATTCAATAGCCTATCTAACAAGTAAGAAAGGGTATCTTCTATCTAATAAGTACCTACTTCTCATTATTTGTGCATGGTTACTGTGCATGTCATGCTAGCCAATGGAAGAGAAAGAGTTTAAGCATCAAGGCATCAACCAGTTAAGTTCTTATGAACCTGTTGAATAATTGCTGATAAATGTCCTCGAAATAATGTGCAGGAATTTCTGGGGGAGACGATAGCTCTGCCACACACATGAACTGCAAAATAAAATGATTTATCATTAAATACATGACCTTAACATTTTTCCCTTCAAGAGATTGAATATTGGCGTAATTTATGTAAACTATGAAGGGATTTGGATTCAATACCTATATCAGTCTAAGCTCTCATGACTTTGAGTTTGATTTTCCCAAAAGGCTTTATACCAATGAAGATATATGTTAGAAATCACGGATCTCCACAATGGTATGATATTATCCACTTTGATCATAAGCTCACATGGCTTTGCTTTGGGCTTCCCCAAAAGCCCCTAAATTAGCCAATGTAGAACTCACTCCCAACAATGTATTCCTTATTTATAAACTTATAATCATTTCCTTAATTAGCCAGTGTGGAACTCTCTCCTAACACACATGTGAGATCCCATATCGGTTGGTGAGGAGAACGAAATACCCTTTATAAAGGTGTGGAAATCTCTCCCTAGTAGACGAGTTTTAAGAATCTTGAGGGGAAGTCCAAAAAGAAAAGCTCCAAAATGACAATATCTGCTAACGGTGGGCTCGGGCCGTTACATTGCAATACCTTAAATTCTTTCTAGAATATACATCATGATTCAAAAGTTTTGAAGGAAAATAACTAATGAAATATGTACGCACACAGTACCTTATGCTGCTTGTACTTGTCTCTTAAAGCTAGTAAAGAGCTTTTTTTTCTATTTAATTGCAAGTCATGAATGGCAAGAATGCATTCCTTCAATTCAGATGGCCTGTAACCGGAGCAAAGTTGTAGTGCAAAACACTGCAAAATGTGAAAACCCAATAGTATTATAATGAAGCTAGCAAGAACATTATGAAACTAAACCATAATTTGGTTTTAAAAAAAGTGCTACGAACATAAAACTTACTTACCCAAGGATGGTTCTGTGGTTTGATTGTCATTCTCGAAAGAAAAATGGCTGATGCAGCGATCTTTGAAGGTAAGAATTGAACAAAACGGTGATCTAACAAACTTAGCTCCGCAAGATAACAACTCAAGAACTCAAATTCCAAGTCTGGAGCCTGCTGGTAGCGTTAACTATTTAGAATCAAGAACAAAAGGGGAGTCATAAAATTGGGAAGTTGTCATGGATGGGGCTTACCTTCCAATTTTCCAAGGAAACTTGTGTAAATATTCTACAATATGGCAACAATGTATTAATCGCGTATTGGGAGAATTAGAATTATAGATTTGTATGAAATGAAATAGTTGAAAAACATTCTTGCCTGAGAAAATTTTTTGTCGTGGGGGCACCTTCAAAGGTCAAGAATTTGCGTACATCTCTCTCCATATTCAATGCCTGCATATTAAACAAAACCAGATAAGAACCATAATCATATCATCAAGAGGGAAAGAATGGGAGCTTGTATCTAAATGCATAAGAACCAAAATTTACAGCTAAGTCTTGTTACATCAGCAGCTCAAAAGGGGTATAAAAATCTTGACAAAATATTAATATTAAATAGATTTTGAAACACAGTTATGATAACAAAAAAATATGAACACAAATACTATCACAACGATATTTATAACTCATAAACCATATCTATTTTCATTGAGATTTTATAACGTGGATCATCAATGTTTATACTATAAGGTATAGTGGATATTGATTTGGCTTTTAATATAGATAAAGATTTATGGAAGTAGACATGTCATATGGACAGTTTCTTCCTTTTTGTTGTAATTTTTGCCTGGGAAAACGAGAATGCAAGATGTCTTAGGAAACACTGACCCTTCAACCTCACGATTTGGGACTCCTCTCGTGACCATTCTCAATAATCCTCCTCTCGAACAAAGTACACCATAGAACCTCCCTTAATCGAGGCTCGAATTATGCTCGACTCCTTCTTTAGAGCCTTCGAACAAAGTACACTCTTTGTTCGACACTTAAATCAATTTTGACTACACCTTTGAGACTCACAATTTTTTTGTACGATATTTGAGGATTCTATTGACATGACTAAGTTAAGAGAATCGCTCTGACCACAATAGTATGATATTGTCTACTTTGAGTATAAGTTCTCATGGTTTTGCTTTTGTTTTTCCCAAAAGGTCTCATGCATCCCTTATTTATAAATTCATGATCAACCTCTTAATTAACCGACGTGAGACTCCTCTCCTAACAATTCTCAACCGCGCCAAATATTAGAAGAGAAAGTGCAACTTAAGCATGGAAAGGACAAAGTGCAGCACCTGTTCAATGGTATACGCATTATCAGTTATATAGCAGAAGTCTTCAACGTGAGGAGGATTGATCTCTTCATACTTCCTACAGCACCAATCAAAATAGCAGTGAGATTTGTAACTAATACCATAAACATTACCAAATAAAACTAGTGGGTTCGTGGTAAATACGATGCAATTAGCATGCAACAAACACCAAGAAGTTGTAGCTTGTTTCTGTCAACAGCATGCCAGGATAAGTATCTGTCAATGTGTGATACAGTGAGATAGAGGGTGTCTGATACAAGCTTGTATTCCTCAGCAACGTCTATTAACCAATCGACTAGAATTTCTCGGAAACGAGGGAACGTTACACTGGAGTGACCGTTGTGAGCCTTTCCAATGTTTGGCAGTACCTTCATGTGTAATTCCATCTGATTCACGCAAGGAAATAACTAGTTGGATCAAATATCAATAGCGAGGATTCGAATCCTCAGTTCATATTGTTAGATGAAAGTGTCCCACATCGGTTAAAGAATGGTCATGGGTTTATAATCTAAGAATATACTCTCCATTGATATGAGGTCTTTTGGGGAACCCTAAAGCAAAGTCATGAGAGCTCATGCTCAAAGTGAACAATATCATACCATTGTGGAGAGTCGTGTTCGTTTAACATGGTATCAAAACCATGCCCTAAACTTAGCCGTGCCAATAGATTGGCAAATCCTCGAATGTCGAACAAAGAACTCCAAAAAGAAAAAAGGAGTCGAGCCTCCTCGAAGGTACGAAGGCAGTCAAAAATGACAAAGACTCCAAAGGAGTCGAGCCTCGATTAAGGGGAGGGCGTACTTTGTTCGAGGGGAGGTGTTAGATGAAAGTGTCCCAAATTGATTAAGTTAGGGAATGGTCATGAGTTTATAATCTAAGAATATACTCTCCATTGGTATGAGCCTTTTGGGGAATCCTAAAGCAAAGTCATGAGAACTCGTGCTGACAATATCATACCATTATGGAGAGTCGTGTAGGTCTAACACATATAATTGGAGAAAATTAAACAACTATTGGTAGAGAGGAATCTCGGATTCTCTAGAATTAATATATTCGTAACTGAACAAGATGTAACTATTAAACTGGACGAAGAAATTAAGATATCGCAATGCTCAGTTCATATAATCGCTTCACTACACACAATATCTCGATCTCAGAGACCTTGCTACACCGATAACTAAAATCAAGCCCTAAAACATATGGCAATGCTCAGTTCATATAAGCACTTCACTACACAGAGAACTTGCCAAACCAAGACAAAGTAAAGGTATAGCAGTCCTCAGTTCATTTAACATCTCGATATTTGAAAAAAAAAAAAAAAAAATCAAGACACAGAAGCCGAAATCCATACCTCCAGTAATCGGAGTTGGTTATAAATCCTATAAGCAGAGCCAGACTTCTTAGAACAATCAACAGACCTTCCTTCAGGAAGTTTCTCCTCGTCCAGATGCTTATCCGTCATCTCCTGATCAGAAAGAGAGCACTGATTCGAACTGAAGATCAACGAGTTGGTGATCTCGTCAAGCACGGCTCTCTTGTTGGCAGTGGCCAGTTGCAAGTCTTCCTCCGACTTGCGCTTCTTCGACGTTCGGACGGAAGGCTTCTGGCACTCCGGCGGGTCCATGGGAGACGGAAAGAATCCGATTACGAGAGGCGGAGAGAGGATAGGAGATAGTTGTAGAGTTAGTCGGAGAAGGCAAGCGGAGGTGGGGAGGAGAATCTGAGAACAAGAACGGAGTTATGAAATAGAGAGGAAAAGGAGGGAGAAATGCCGCCATTTTCATGAATTTCAAATCTTAACGTCAGAATCTCCGGTGATCGTCTCTAACATTTAGATAAAAATAGCGCCATATCATATATTTTTTAAAATATTATTATAAATAATTTATAGTAAATAAATAAATAAAATTTAATTAGTTGAATAACCATTTAATTTGATAATTCACCCATATATAATTTTAAAATTATTGATTTTGTATATATTAGATTTAAATATCTAGAAGATTTATTTGAAATAACAATGATTTATATTTTTTTAAATTTTGATGTCGATTGTTTTTTTAAATTATTTTAATATACCGAAAATTCTGAAAATAATATTTTTATATTTCCATAGGTTTAAATACAAAATGATAAAATTTTAATAAATGTTTAATTAGAGTATTCCAAATAATAAAGTATAACTAATATGATATTGTAAAGTAATAATTTTTAAATACTTCTAAACTTTATATATTATTATATTTTGTTGTTGAAAAAATATTGAGGTTAATATTTTTTTTAAAATTACTAAATTGAAAAAAATTAATTTTTTTCTTTATCTTATTGGCTCAAATGAATTTGTTGATCTTTTGTAGCGGACTACCTGATACTTGCGTCCTAAGTAAAATATGATAATTCAAATAAAAAATCTATATAAAAAGATTTTAAAAAAATTAAATCATTTTGTACCCTTTATTTTCTCGAGATCATATTTCAATTGTCAGAACCCTGCCTTGTCAGGGTGAAAGCTGTGGTTTGAGCTCCGTGTGTCCTGATGGATCTAAATCCAATAAATATTATTTTTTACGCTCAAATAAACATAAACACTCAAATCATAGATTTGAATTTTAGGTTACAAATTATGCTAAATTTCAAGAATTTCTTTTTTTTTTTTAATGTCAATAAATTTATGTACATTTTTTTTATTTTATATCTAATTATTGATTTAAATAGTCTGAATTATTTATCGAAATATTTAAATATTTAAAATAATAATAATAATAATAAAACATGTTGCATGGTTATAAAGGTTGATTAGACAGCCCAACTGAAACGGATTTACCATTGCTTTCACTCTACGTTGGCTTCCCTTTTCCTTCAATTATAATATATAATCATAATAATGTCCAATTCTTTTTTACATTTTCTTGTTTGATAATATATCATTTTTATGTAAATAATGATTTCTATAGAGTTGTAACCTTATTGTATAAAAATTATATCATTATAATTTTTATTACTTTATAATATTTTTTTAATATGCGATATTTATTATTGAGGACGTAAACGTCAGGATAAAACATTTTTAATAATAGTTTTTTTTAATATACTATATTTATTATTGAGGAAGTAATTTTTTCAGAGGATATTAAAATATAAGGTATTTTTATTAATTTGTTTAATTAAAAAATCAAATCTTATTTTACCAAATTGTTCCTTTTTTAAAATTAATCTTTTTCCCAACTTAAAAAAATAAAAATAAAAAATAAAAAAACTTTGCCACGTGGGTCCCACATTAACTAATGATTTAATAGTTTAATTTCACCACAAATCATTACCGTAAATAAACCTTTAATAATACACTTTTGACTTTTGAATGTCTGTCACAAGTCACCGTCACCGACGTCCAGCCAATTAGATCTCGACACCTACTTAGGACTCACCAAACACTCCGTCCTACTTTTGAGTAACATTCAAATATCTGTTTGTATTGGATATTTTAATAATTGAAATTGTATTAAAAGTATTTTTTTTAATAAATTATTCCAAAATTTGTAATTCTATTTTTTAAATATATATTAATTATCACTTTAACTATAAAATTATAAACGTTTCAAATTTAAAATTTATATGACGTCATTTTAATTTTTTTAAAAATTAATGTAAATAATTTTGAATTTGATTATAATAATGTTATAGTTATTGAAAAAATAATTATACTCTATAATTTGTATATTTTATAATATATAAAGATTTAATTAAAATAATTTTATAAATTTAAGAAAGATATTTTGAGAATTATTTGTTTAATAATATTATTATTATTTTCACATTATTGAACCTCGTACCAAAGCAGGTTCGTTATGTTTAGTTGTCCAACTGCTACCCAATTATCTTCCAAATTTTCTCACAATTTTCCTTTTCTTTTTGTAAATTTATTAACCAGTTATTTATTAAAAAAAACATTTAAATTGTTTTTTTTTTTTAAATTATCCCCCAATCATTTCCTTAAATTAAATAAAAATAAATAAAAAATATCTTACTGGGAAAGAAATCCATTAATTTTTTTAAAAAAATACCTTAATTTAATTTATTTTTTGTTCCAATATTTTTAAACCTCCCATTTTAATATTATGATTCTTGAATTTCAATAATTTTTTTTTATTAAAATGATATATATATTATATTATTAGAAGTCATTTTATTAGTTAACATTTTAATATTTATAAATAATTTTATTATAAATATTTTTAAATCAAAGCAACTACTTAATTAGTCAAGATCGAGATTAAAACATACATTAACTATATAAGTTCAATATACACATTTTTTAGACTAACATACGTACAGAGCAAGTCACGCATTCTAGTGAAAGGTCTAAACAAATAATTAAAGCCGCTAAAATGCAAATATAAACGACATAAATATATGATTATTCATAAAATTGTTACACACTTATAGATTGGTTAATTGACTCCAATAATATACTTACATTCATATATATATATATATATATATAGTATTTATTTATTGAAAGAATGTTATTTAAAAGGAAAGAAAAAAGTGAATGGAGAGTTTGGTGATTGCAATAATTTAACTTAAACATCAATGGGTTTAATCATGCATCATCACGTGGAAGGCCCCATTCATAATTGGTATTATATAAATGCTTTTTAAATTAATTTAAAAAAAGAAAAAGGACGTAAAAATAATACATGTCAATATTCATGGATTGAATCGGGTCAAGTCTTATATTTATATAGATCTGATTTGAATTATAATTTTTTTAATTTAAGCTAAAATCTAATTAAATTAGTTGATTTCAATAATTTATTTATTTATTTTTTCATATATTTATTTAATTTTAAATATATATCAAATGGTTGTGGGATAAATAATAAATAGATGGGTATGTAATTATATGAGTTGGATTGAATTGGTCGAATATTTTAGATCGAGTGTAGCGGAGCACATAGTAGGGGACACGTGGCAGTCGTAGATTCTATGTGATCCAAAGTTTGATGGTCGGTTGGGCCCACCGACAGTGGGATACGTGAGATATGTTTGGTGGCGGGTGGCGGGTGGCGGGTGGGGATGGGTTTTTTTGTTCGAAGGCAAATGAANNNNATTCTTCATTCGTTATGTTTATTGGATATGAAATTACCTAAAATGTCCTCCGTTTCCTAAATCTTCTATTTATTCTCTTCCTCTCTTTTGATTTCAGAAGCCAAGCCACAATTATGGATCCTCAAGCTTTGTTTTGCTTCACTTTGATCTCCATTGCCTTCGCCGTTGCCGGAGCTCAACCCCCCTCCAGTCCCCCCACCGCCACCCCCGCTCCTCCCA